>NW_004754913.1:206576-233927 GCF_000188695.1 Salpingoeca rosetta | reverse complement strand
CAATTGCTGACTTTGCGTATTGGAGTCCAGGTGTCAGCCCGAGGAGAGGGAAGAAGCGCTGGTAGATGTGCACGTGGCCGCCGAGGAACAGATCAACCTGACAGCAGCAGCAGCAGTGGTGGTGGTGGTGGTTGTTGAGGTGGGCGTGGTGGAGGAATGGAGAAGGGGGGGTGGAAGCGCAGTGAGTTGGAGAGGAAGAAGGGTAAAGGGAATGCGGTGCCGTTGATTCGAATGCCATCGTATGTCATGACAGTGCCAGTGTATGTTTTGCACCCACACAGGCACATACAGACACAGACAGACAGACAGACAGACACACACACACACACAGACAGACACAGACAGACAGACAGACAGACAGACACACACACACACATAGACACACGCAGCCACTCAGCCCACCTGGTACTTGTTGGCGAGGGCATCAAACCCGGTAAAGTTGGTGACGGGCTTTGGCTGCAGGCCGTGGTGTGTGTCTGGCTCAAAGTCCATGTACCATCCCTTGTGGCCGAACATGACGATCCAGGGTACGTTGTCCCGGTTGGCGTGTGCACGTGCGAGGTCGTCCTCCAGCCAGGCGAGCTGCTGCTCGGCGGTGAACGGGTGCGGCGAGTGCTGCGTCTCGTTGTAGAACACATAGACCTCCGTGTCGATGGCCACAAAGTGGACGTTGTCCGTGTCCCACGAGTAGAAGAACGACGAGTTGGTGCCGCTGTGTGCGCCCGCGTTCTTGGCCACGGCCTCAAATCGCCGGTAGTACTGCGTGAAGTTGTCCTTCTTCTCATGGTTGCCGGGCGCTGGCGAGTGGGTGAATATGTGCGCGTGTGCGTATGTGTGCGTGTGCGTGTATGTGTTACGTGTGTATGTGTGCGTGTGCGTGTGCGTGTGTGTGTGTGTGTTACATGTGCGTTACATGTGCGTACATGTGCGTACATGTGCGTACATGTGTACGCATATGCGTGCACATGTGTGTTCATATGTGTGCGTGCGTGGAAGGATGACAATAGCAAGAGAGAAGGAGAAACAGAGAGGAGGGGCTTGAGGTGCAAAGCCGTCACATCACTTTGATGGTCATTGCATCATTCACAGCACGCACCTGGCATGAAAGGCATGCTGCTTGTGAGGGGCTGCAGTGTGTTCATGAAAGCGTTGCCAATCTAGAAGAAGCAGTTGCACCGTGCACGCATGCGGCGTGAGATGGGACGCAGTCAACGGCGTGTACATGTGCGTGTTTGCGTGCGTGTGTGTTTGCAATGGATGGGCAAAGCCGTGCTGCCAAAGCATACTTGACTGTGATTCGCCATGAGGTCATCTGGCAACAACCGCAAAGGACATGGTGTAGACGCAGCACAGTAGGTGAGTACAGCAAGAGCGGACAACGCATACAGCAAGGTCGTGTGCACACACACACACACACACACGCACACACACGCACACACACACACACACACACACACACACGCACGCGCACACACACACACACACTCGCATTCAAGTATGTCCACATACATGCACACCCACTCATACACATACAAATACACCCATACACCCATACACAACAAATCTATACAGCCAACGATCCTTCGCACATGCAAAGTCGCCGCCGAGGATGAGAAAGTCAAATTCGTTGTGGGCTGATGCGTTCAGCAGTGATTTAATGGACACATCATTCTTCAGGCCAAAGTCCGCTGTGTCCACACACAAGAACATGTCAATAGTGTGACGATAATGAGTGCTCGCATGTGCTGCCAGGTCTGAGGCAAGTGGTTGGGAAGCACGGCAAAGTCAAAGCGCGACAGCAGCTCACCGAGGAACGCCACCTTCAAGCCGCCCTCCCGCTGGGGTGCGTTGACGAACGACATTGTCTGATCAGCAACATCCAACAGTCGTGTGAGTAAAGCACGTTGCTTTCCTAATCCTCCAAACCGCATGTGCAAAGCGAAACAACCAACTACCAACCATACCCACACCTGGGAGGAGCTGCCGTCAGCGCATTGGATGTGATACTGGTAGCGAGTGTTGTGCTTGAGGTTCTTCATGGTTGCCTGGTGCAGGAAGCCAATCTCCGAAAAGTGCCATCCAACAGTGGACGCTGCGTGCGAATAGGGATCGGAGCTGCCCTGTGGGCGATACAGCACGTTGCACGTGCTGCTGTTTGTGCTCACAAAGTCCACTGCCATTTCCGTCGTCATGCCCGTCAGTGACAGGTGAATCTGATTGTGGTTCAAAACGTTGTGTGGTTCAAAAGACGTGTCGGGTAGTGCTGAGGGGTGAGAAGTTTGAAAGGCACACAGACGGCAAACAGGGAAAAGCATCCAGTGATTGAAAGGAAAGCGACAAATTATGCTTCTACCACGCACGTACCCGCCGCACACACACTCCACACACACACACACACACACACACACACACACACACACACACACACACTCACTCACTCCACACACACACACACACACACACACACAGACACACACACACACACTGGCGTACCTGCTCCACGCTGCCAGTGGCATCAACAGCAGCAGCAACAGCAACAGCCAACGCTGCCACAACAACACCAAACAGCATGGACCACGCCATCATCGTCTTTGTTGTTTTGGTTTGTTCTGCAAGGACCGCCGGGTGGAAAATTGACGTATATTTTCTACCAATCGCAAACAAGAGGGTCAAGTTTTGCTGACACAGAGATGGTGATGAGGATGATCGGGGTGTTGGTGTTGGTTGTGTTGGTTGTGGCGGGCGTGCTGTTCGTGGTTGCTGCTGGAGGCAGCGAGGGGGAGGTTGGATTCAAACCAACATGCCCACAAGGAGCCAGCCCCACATGCTCTCCGCACAACAAGGTGAGAAGCACGCCTGTCGTGCACGGCATGTGGAGACGTTGTACACACACACACACACACACACACACACACACACACACACACACACACACACACACCGCAGTCTCATGTGTGATGTGACATGTGATCTGAGTGATGTGACAGTGACATGGTACACAATTGCTTTTCACACTCTCACACCCCCCACACACAAACACACAACAAACACCTTTCACACCCTCACGCACACGCATGTGCATGTCATGGCGGTTAGTGCACACGCTGTCACCACAGTTGCCTGTTCTGTCAGAACTTGGACAACAGTACTTGTGGTGCAAGCGACTGCATGGTGTGCAAGGAGCCGTACTTCCTCATGGTCAAGTACGTTTGTGTCCACCAGCTCCAAGACCAGCGCTAGCTTATCTTTCTTGGCTCGTACTGCTTTTGAGTTTGGTTTTGTGTGGCCTTGACACGTGCCGCGTGAATGATGTTGCCACGTTGTTGATTGACGCGAGCATGGCGTTGTTGCTTGTTGCTTGGCATGTGTAGGTTTTCGGATGGCACTGGCGTGTGTGTGCCGGAAGGTGTGTGAACTAATCCCTGCTTGGACTGTACCTTTTGCCGCATGTGTGAAGGCCATGAATTGGTCGTACGTGCTTCGCGCACTGGTTGGTGGTTCCACCTATTGCTGCGCATGCTGTGCTCATTGTCGACCTTTGTTTGCTTTGCTCTGTTCTGCCGGCCAACAGAGGAAGCATTCATGGAAACTTGTCCACGAAGCAACCCTCGCTGCCGACCAGGGAACAGGTTGGTGGCAATGACGCAGGCCTGGCCATCCATTGTGTGGTCTTGTGTGTGGTACACTCACGGGCCTTGATTGCTTGCTCGTGTCAAGCGCACTGCTCTTCACACACATACACACACACATGCGCACACACACACACACACACACACACACACAAACAAACAAACAAACAAACAAACAAACAAACAAACAAACAAACAAACAAACGAACAAGCACAAACACATACACATGCATACATACCTACACACACCTCATGTACACTTGGTTTTGTGTCTGCTCTGTTGCTTTTTCTTCAGGTGTATGGTTTGCCCCAATGGGTGTATCGAGTGCCAGGGACAGCAGCTGCTCTGTCTTCCACACGAATGCACAGCTTGTCAAAGCGGCTACACGCTGCACCTCGCCTCTCCCAGTGACAAGACGGGAACATGCACATGTCAGTGAATGCTCACATGAACACTGTGCTCACGCTTGTTGCTCCTCTGTACATATGCCCTCACACATGCGCTCTAAACTGCAAATGCCCTGACCCCTCTCCAACACTGCTACCCGTGCGAACCAACCCTTTTCTCACACACACACACACACATACACACATGCACACACATACATACACATGTTCACTTTGCAAACGGCTTCAGTGCGTGTGCGCTCGTTCAAACCGACGTGTCCCCGCAGCGCACACCCAGCATGCAGCCCCTGGAACCAGTGTGAACGGTGTGCGCCTGGCTGTGCTGTGTGCCAGAGCAAAGACACCAACATGTGCCACGACCGGGACTGCCTTGTGTGCGAGCACGGGTACAATCTGCGACAGGTGGATCCAGATTCTGGCAAGGGGATATGCGTGCCCAGCCCCTTGACGCAACTCAAGCTCGCGCATGCAACACACGAGCAGCAGCAACAGCACGGGGCAGACAACGGAGAAGGAAGAGGAGTGGGCACGGGCGCAGCATCACATGCGGGCGAGCCGAAAATGGTTCGGCTAACGCCAAATGCGGGCAGAGGCGGTCAGGGCGGTCGCAATGATCATGGTGGTAACAGTGGTGGTGGTGATTGGTTGGACGGCTGGAACGCAGTTGAGCTGGAGGAAGGTGAGCTGGAAGAACTGTTGGCATCGAAGGACACGCGTGAGAGATTGGCAAAGTGGCTGGACGGGGTGTTGAGTGCAATGGAGGCAGGGGAGGAGGGGGAGGAAGAGAAATATCGCTACCCTCGTGATATTCATGTCGATGGGGAGGAAGAGGAGGAGGAAGAGGATGAGGATGGTGTGATGGAGTCATTGCTTGAGTTGAAGGCTGCGCTTGAGTTGTTCAGGTTGATGTCACTGCTTGAGGATGACGATATCGCTGATTACGGCGACGAGCTGAGCATGGCAGATATGGACATGTGGCAGCTGTTGAAATGCATTCCACATTTCGTCGTGCTTGTCGTTGTGTATGCAATCAAGATGCCCCTGTTCATGTTGATGACAGTTTGGTCCCACCTGCTCTCTCTTGTCTAGCTGCATGTATGCGCGCGCGTGGTGTGTGTGTGTGTGTGCACGTGTGTGGTTGTTAAGTTCTAATTTCAATGCTAACGGGAATAAACGACTTGTATTGGCATCACGCTCGCAGCGATGAGAGGGAGACGCAGAGAGAAAGCGAGAGCATTTTTCACGAGCTTGAAAAGCTTTATCACAAATGGCATAACAATACGGGCAGCACTGCGTGCAGATGCACAAATGCCATGCATAGCGCGTGCTGTGTGTTGGGGGAACGAAAAAGAAAGCAGACACCAAACATAACTTGCGAGGAGACAGCGGTGTATGCACATGGAGGAGGGAACGTGGTCTGAATCATTCATCACCCACGAGTACATGTGGTTGTACCTCAGAGAGTGCAGTCCATCAGAGTGGGAGTGGTGGCAATATCAAATGTAACCAATCTTGCACACGTGCAAACAAGTGCAAGTGAAGATTCGGCGTTGTCATCATCATCATCATCATCATCATCATCATCATCATCATCATCATCATCATCATCATCATCATCATCATCATCATCATCGTCATCATCATCGTCATCATCATCATCATCATTATCATGTGGAGTGTCGACGCTCAATAGATGGGCGCTTGCCCGGCGACGTCCCCTGCCCAGCGAAGAACACCACATTGTGTTTGACAGCATTCATCGCGCCACCATCACTACCATCACCTTCATCGGTGGTGCTCGTTGGCAGGCGGCGCTGCCGTTGAAGTTGCGACTTTCGTCGCTCCTTACCATCATCAACAACAGCAGCATCGTCATCGTCATCACCATCACCATCACCGTCACCATTGCCAGTGGCGGAAGGTGCGCCGTCCACATGCTGGTGCTGATCATCACTGTGAGACCCTTTGCTCTTCTTGCTCTTCTTCTCCTCCCGCTTGCTGTGTCGGTGTTCTTTCTTCTGTTTCTTCTGTTTCTTCTTCTTCTTCTTGGAGCCCCTGTCCTTCTTTGATCTCTGCCCATCCGTGGAACCACTCTCGGCACCACCATCATCGCCACTGCCACCCTCATCGTCATCGTCACCGTCACCATCGTCGTTGTGGCTCTGCTGCGAATCAAACACATTAGCGGGAGCTGTCTCCGCCCGCTCAATCCCGCCCGGTGATTTGCTCGGCGTGTGGTGGTGGTGGCGGCGGCGGCGCAGGTAGTGGTGCCGGCGGTGGTGGTGCTTGCTCTCATCACCATCTTCATCGTCGTCATCGTCGTCACCGTGCTGGTGGTCCTGCTCCTTTGGTGGATGGATGTGGATGTCCGGTCCGCCTGCCCCGTCGCTTCCGCGCCTGAAGAAGGACAGCAACCGGCGGCGGCGGCGAGGCGTATCGGGCGCAACATCCTGTCGGCAGTCGACGTGTGTGTTTGTGGTGTGTGTGTGTGTTTGTGGGAATAACGAATGAGAGCGCGCGGATGTGATAATTGTGTGATTGTGTGACTGTGGGGTTCACGTTGGGAGAGCTGGAGGAGAGAGGCCATTGTAGCTGCCACAACGCTTGTCACTGCAACACACACGAACACACACACACACACACAAAAAAAAAACTGTTGAAAGGGGACTCACGGGCGACTGTTGGTGCTGCTGCTTCTGGTGCTCGGATGAAACGTCCGATTTGCTGCGGGCGTGGCCGCGGCGAAACGGGTTGAACAGCGACGTGGACGAACCTCTGTGACCGTTCCCGCCACTGCCCGGTGTTGTTGGCGTTGTTGCTGCAGCTGACGATGACGATGGTGTTGCAGCCTTCGTTGCCGCGGAGGAGAGCTGCTGCTGCGCCGCCCCAAACCGCCGCGGTGTTGTCGCACCGTCACCACGCGCAGAAAATGCAGACGCTGGTGATGGCGGTGAGGGAGTGGTGGGGTGGGAGAACCGATGACATGGAGGGTGTGGCGGTGTAGAGGAGAAGTGGACGAGGAGTGAATCATGGTGAGTGAGGTTGTGAGGCGTGCCTGTGCATCACAAACCACCACAAAATAGCACGATGCCATGAAACGAAACAGCATGTGCGCACTTCACCCAACCCCTTCGCCCGTGCACGTACGTGATGTGTCGACGTGTGCGTGTGGAGAAATAGCGGATCGTGCACCATCCAGTCGCGAGGGCGATGCCAAATCGTCATCTTCGCGCAGTCATTACGAGGATGGTGATGATGGTTAACATTGGGGGGGGGGGGGTGGTTGTTGCAGTGATGGCGGTGAGTACCATGGAATCGAAGGACGACGGTAGGGATGAGCGGTTGCAGGAGCAATAACGCACCAGACACACAGTCACATGTTGTGACGCTGCAAGGCGCACAGTGCTCACAGTACTTGTTTGCATGCGTGTGCATGTTCGTGTGTGTGCATATTTGTACATGTTTGTGTGTGTATGGGTGTGTTGTACCTGAGAGGATGCGAAGGAAACCAGTTTCGGCCACTTTCAAGTGCTGGTCCGACGATGACGGCGACGAAACCATTTGTCGCGCCAACTCATCCGCCTGAACACACGCACGCACACACATACACATGGCAGGCGATGAGGTGGTAGTTCTTTGTGCCTGCAGTTCCACATTCGAGAATGCACAATACAACCATGTCCATCACCTCAATCACCAACCCCCCCCCTCAAAATAACAAATTCCATTCCGTCCTATTCGCCTTCGTGCAAAAACGTACGCTGACGTGCGTGATGTGTCTGAAGTCGCTCGGGGGCGAAATGAGCTGGTCAATCGGCACGTGTTGGGAGCGCCCTCTCCGCAGCGCCGCGTGCACCCGCTGCTGCCGCTGACGCACGGCTGCAGGCGTCCTCGCACTGACACCGCACACATACACACACACGTGAACACATGTGGCACAAAATCCATCAAGCAATCACAGGTGAGCAGGCATGCAAGATGTTGTACAAGTACGCGCGCGCGTGTGTGTGTGTGTGTGTGTGTTTGTGTTGCACCGCATCACACAAACTTGTCACCCCAATGACACGAACACCGGACCCCCCCCCCACTTGTTACACCACCACGAGCCCGTGCCATTAATTTTCCTCTCACCTGTCGGAGGGCTGGGAAGCAGCAGCCAAGTAGAACGCAGCATCAAGTGGGGGCTGCTGCTGCTGCTGCTGCTGCTGTTGGTGCTGTAGTGATCGTTCGCGTGCTGCCAATTCCTGTTCGCGCCGGTTCAGTTCCTCCTCTCGCGCCGCTTGCTCCTGCGCCTTGCGCCTGGAGCGAACGACGGCCATGGCATCGTGCATTGTGTGCGTGCGTGTGTGTGCGTGCATTGTGTGCGTGTGTGTGCGTGTGAGTGGGTGAGTGAGTGGGTGTGTGCGTGTGTGTGTGTTGTGTTGTGTGTTGCGACTAGGCGAGCTCGCAAGCGTGAAATGGGGGGGGGGGGGACGCAACAAAAGGCCATTCAGAGAACTGTGCATTCCAAGACATCATCACGACTCACAAGAGATCTTGTTCCTTGCCGACCAGTTCCACCTTCTCCTCCCGAATCCTCGCCAGTGCAGACTGTACCACACCCCCAAAGCAACCGGCATGCAGTTGCCGTCAGTGAACTGTCAACAACACATCTGTGCATCAAGTTACACGCAATGCATACACACAGTACGCACACTCTTTCACACACACTGCCATGGAGACGCTCAACGATCCACCACCACCACCACCACCACCACCACCACCACCACCATCAACATGGGCAGCCGCAGCAGTGCACCTGTATCTGCTTGTGCCAGGACTTTTGCATCTTCTTGAACGACATGCGTGGCGTTCGCTCAAACCCTGCCGGCCGCGGCTGCAGAGGGTGACACCGTGATATCGTGAACGTGTGATATGAAGAAGGGCATTCATTTGTGACATGCGTGGGGTGCAGGTGCGACGTATGTCGCGCGCTCACGCGCAACAATAGCTGATGCATTGAAACAATCCGTGCATCCATTCACTCGTCATCAAGCTATCGCCAACCAATCCTTTATCTTGACGCAATCAACACCGCTGTCTTACCCGCTCGAGGATGACGAGGATTTGCGCGAACGTTGGGCGATCGTGCGGTTCGCGCTGCCAGCAATCTACTCACACACGCACACACATGTACAGGTTGGAGACGTGAGCAATAGGTGACAGCACACGACTCATTCATAGAGCGCAAATCATCTGCAACGCACACAGACGCACAGACAGACAGACAGACAGACAGACAGACAGACAGACACACCCACAGACAGACAAACACACAGACAAGCTCAAGCTCACAAGACCGCACCTTTGAGCAGCTGAGCAAAAGGGTCGGGGCATTCGTTTGGGATGGGGAGGGTGAGGCTGTTTGAGCCAATGCCGTACACAATCGCAGCAAAGTCCAGACCTTCATAGGGCGGCTGGAGCGTATTGTGTATT
The DNA here is from genome assembly GCF_000188695.1 of Salpingoeca rosetta. Lineage (NCBI taxonomy): Eukaryota > Choanoflagellata > Craspedida > Salpingoecidae > Salpingoeca > Salpingoeca rosetta. The sequence goes on along the minus strand of NW_004754913.1, from coordinate 224,415 downwards.
GTGCATCGTGTGTATGTGAGATCAAATGCAGGCTGGGTCACACGCAACAAACCTCAAACAAAACACAGCTGCCCAAGACATGGATGCCACCACCACCACCACCACCACCACCTGTGCACACCTTTCCCGTGAGCATGGACCAGCAGACGACACCGTAACTCCACACGTCCGACGCCTTTGAGAAGACGGACTGGCGAATTGCCTCAGGACTCATGTACGCGTATGTGCCCGCTTGGTCAACCCGCGTCGTGTGCGTGTGCTCGCGCGCAAGCCCAAAGTCACTGCACCGGAAAGAATTCAGTCGGGTTAGAACAAGCACCGCACGCACACACAAACACACACACACACACACACACACACACACACACACACACACACACACACACACACACACACACACACACACCACTGACCTGATTTTGAGGACGTGGTTCTCTGCGACGAGGATGTTGTCGGCCTTGAGGTCGCGGTGCACGAGCGCAACCGGCGCCTCATCGTGCAGATAGTGCATGCCCTGATGGATGTGTTGTGGCGGTGTGTGGTGGTGATGTGGAAGTGGTGGTTTGTGGCGGTGGTGGTGTGAGAACGCGAATGGTTCAATGCGAAAGCAGTGCATGCAGCGACGCTGGCAGATGTCACTCAACACCATCTCCACCAACGAAATACACCACTGTCACAACCCTTCCCCCCCCCCAATTTCCAAAACAAAACAGCAAACCCAATCCGCGACCTTTGCGATCTGCGCTGCCCAGTCGAGCAAGCGGGCCGGGTCGAGTGTGTCCTTGCCAATGTGCTTCGCCAGCGTCCCGAGTGCTGCATACTCGAGCACCAGGCAGAAGTTGGGCGGCGCAATGCACGCGGCTGGCAAATAGGTGGGATGGAGCGTGTGAATGTGTGAATGTGTGAGTTTGCGTGAATGTGCGTGAATGTGCGTGTGTGAGTGAGTACAAACATGCGCGTTGTTGTGTATGTGGAAGTAAGTCTGAATATGTGTGTGCGTGTGTGCACTAGTTGCGTTTGCAGAGACATGGCTGTGGGCAACAGCACACAGGAATCGTGCGCAGGGTCGTGTGTCGTCGTCCACCTCTGAGCTGGATGATGTTGCGGTGGCGGAGATTATGCAGCAACTCCGCCTCTTGCAGCAGCCGCGCCTCAGTCTGTTCGTAAACGCACACACACACACATACACACACGCACGATGATCAGCATTTGTAAAGCAGGCACAAAAACGCATGCGCATCCAGGAATGCATTTTCTTTTTTTTTTGCATAGCACGTGTACAGGAGAACAAGACATTCCACGTTGCACATTTCACACTTTGCATGCTCTCCACCACCGGCACAACCATCAGCACCAGCACCACCAGTGTTGCATGCTCACCTTGCTGTGGTCGTTGCAGACTTCCGAGAGAAGACGCTTGATGGCGACGGTTTCGCCACGCCACCGCCCGCGCAGCACCTGAGCAGTGGTTCGATGAATAAGGTTGGTGAGGCGGGTGGGTGGTGAGAACAGGCACGAAGCAACGAAGAGCTCGGAGTGATGCTTACCACAATGAACACATGTACACACACATACATGCACACACACACACATACATGCACACACACAGCCACATACGCACACACACACACACATACACACACACATACATGCACACACACATACATGCACACACACACACACACACAACCCCAGCGCACCTCGCTAAAGCCGCCGCGTCCAATCACAGTCTCCACTTTCAACTCTGAAAAGTCAATCAGCCACTGGGGCTGCAGTATATCCGCGTACACGCGCGCGTGCATGTGAGCACATGTCAATGAGGCACACGAAATACAGCTTCAGCCGCATCAAGCGACACACACAAAACAACACAAACCAGCACCAACAACACAAACATCACAAACATCACGAACATCACAAACATCACGAACAATCCAAACCACCACCACTGACTGCTCACCCTGTACTTGACAGTGTCCGCGTACACGCGTTGACTTCGTGCAGACGAGCGAGACGCTGCAGACCGCGACAACTGCCCGCTCTCGCCACCACCACCACCACCATCATCATCATCATCGTCATGGTCTTCATTGTCGTGGCGGCGAAGACGTGGTGCGCCCTGCTGTCGTCCACTCCCCGTGCGCGATACAGGGAGAGCGCGGCCATCACGGTGGCTGCTCTGGTGATCTACGACACCAGCACCACCATCGACATGGTGTGATTGATGTTGCTGCTGCTGCTGTTGCTGAAGTTGGTCGTCCATGTCGTGCTCGTGGCGGTGGTCGTGGTGAAGCTTGTGGCTGCGTTGCCTGGCTTCGTGGCTGCTGCGGCTGCTTTCGCTGACAGATGCACTCGTGGTCGTGCTGAAATCGCTGTCGTCAACACTTCCGTACACACGCACGGTGGTCTCTGTTGCATTGCTGCTGGTGATGCTACCGCTGCGGTTGGTCGTGGTGATCCCGCCATCACGCGACCCGCCACCGGCCACAATTGCGGTGCGAGGGATGGAGGCGGTGTCACCGGTCTTTTCCACGGACACCGCTGCTGATGCAGACGATGGTGACGACGACAGGTCGCTTGCTGCCTGCTGCTGCTGCTGCTGTTGTTGTTGGTGTTGTTGGTGTTGGTGTTGTTGCTGTTGTTGTTGTTGTTGTTGTTGTTGTTGTTGCATTATGTCCTGCTCAACCACTCCGCCATCAGCACCATCGTCCGCGCCGTCGCCATCGTGGCCCGTGTCGTCCGCCTCCGTCTCGTGGATGATGACGCTCGACCACGACGCGTCGCTCCTGTAGTGATCGATGCGGTGCACGGTCATGCGGTGGTGGGCATGAGAAGGGTTGTGGATGAGACAAGAGGGTTGTTGGTTGATTAAGGAACCGGGCGGTGATGTGAGGTCGTGTTGGGATAAGAGGGAGAAAGTTCGAGTGGAAGTGGGAGCCAGTGGCAAAGAGGAGCAGGGACGAACAGGCGACAACACCAGTGGAGAAAGGAGAGAGGTTGGAGGAAGAAAATGAAACGCTCTTCAAAGAACAACCGTAGGCAATGGGTTGCAGAGTGGCAGCACTCACCTGTTGCTGTCCTGGCGAACTCTAGGTCGCTGCGGTGACAGCAACGCCGCCAACCCATGCACTTCACCATCCTCCTCTTCTTCACGTCCTTCTACTTCTGCCTCCTCCTCCTCCTCGTCCTCATCATCATCATCATCATCATCATCATCATCATCATCATCATCGACGACAACAACACCAGCGCCAGCTTTGCTGGTGCCGTTTCCCGCCGCTGCTGCCACCTCGCTCCCACGCCACCCCCTCTCCCTTGCATCCGCACCCAGCGTACCTCCACCCACATTATCGTCACGCACCCCATCCACCTCCACACCCTCTTCCTCATCGACATCGTCGTCGTCATATCCTTCCTCCTCGTCCTCGTCCTCGTCCTCGTCGTCCTCGTAATCGTCGTAATCGTCGTGGTCAGCGAAGATGGAGCTGAGGCAGCCGCGGGCCACAGCGACCAATTGCCCGCGGAACAGCACTGGGGGTGGGGAGGGGCGGGAAGCAAGGGGGGGGGGAAGCAAGGGGGAGGTTGTGTGAGTTGTGTGAGTGTCAGCACACAGGCCACTGTCGGGGTGTATGAGCGCAAGTACGATTACAAATGCGTGGGCTCATGACATTCCGGCATGCACGTGCAAGTCAAAGTGTTCATGTTCAGCAAGTGGGCTGACATGACAGGATATCAGGTGGCAGGAGACGGCATACAATGGCACACCCTTCCCAACACCATCATCGCCTTTACCACCAGCAACGCACCGTTGACGAGAGCTGGCGGCTCCTCCTGCCCATCATCGCCATCACCATCACCATCACCACCACCATCGTCGTGGCTGTGATGGTTCGAGATGAGGACGAGGTCACCGACTTGAAGGCCGCAGTGTACGCGCCGCCTCGATCGCGGGCACTCCGCGTCGTGCACACGACGGCCGTCGTGCTGTTGGCGGTACAAGGGGGAGTGGCGGTGCTTGCAGGCACACACCACCCGTCCCTCCTCCTCCCCTTCCTCGTCTTCCTGCACCTCGCTGTCATCATTCGCATGGCAAGAGACGTCTTCCTTGCGGGCACCGTTGGCTGTGGTGGCGCTCTCCGTGACAGCGAGTGGCGCAAATGTGGGGATGGCAAGCGAGTGGCCAAACGCAACCCTGCCATCAGTGATGATGGTGACGGTTGCGATGGTGATAATGGTGGTGACGTGACGAAGGTCATGAGCGGCGTCAGGGCGGTAAGAACGATTGTCAACCTGACAGCGAGACACAGCTTGCACCAGCCAAACAGCAAACACCCACCACAAGCACAACCATCACCACCAGAAAAAAGCCAGTATCAATGGATGTTGACTCACCGCCTGACGCGACAGAGATCACTCTCATTCAGCATCTCCATGTTTGATGTGTTCAGCAGCCCAATGTGCCCGCGCCATCGCTGTACACACGTGAACACATGGTGTTGTGTGCCATATGCACAGGAACAGAGGAAGCAGAAGGATAAGAATGAAGGAATAAGGGACACTCACTTGAGTTGGTTCGTGAATGGATGAACACGTGCGTGTATTTCACCACGCACAACAAACTACACACACACACACACACACACACACACACACACACAATCACATTGGCGCTTCACTCCAAGTGCAATCATGAGCCCATCACTCATCACCCATCACCCATCACTCATCAACACCCCCCCCCCCATGTCCATCCCCGCACCACTTCGGTCGTGTCGTCGTCGATGGCGGTGTACATCACCTCCACGAGATCCCCCTTTCGCGGCGTCAAGAGATCGTTCGTGTCAGAAAGCGCCTCATCAACCACGCGCGCAATGTTCGCTTCTGCAGTGTGGATGATGAGAACAAGGAGCGAGTGGTATGTGAGTGCGCGATCACAATGCAGGGCTGAGGAGCAGGCAAGAGGATTGGCAGGCCTTGATGGCCGTCTCTACACAGACAGAGAGACAGACAGACGGACAGACAGAGAGACAGACAGAGAGACAGACAGATAGACAGACGCACACACAGACGCACACACAGACAGACGCACACAGACAGACAGACACAGACGTACCGATGGGAGCATCGCATCTGATCAGATGTGGATCGAGCAAGCAGTTTGCGCCCTGCGGTGCAGTGTAGCTGTTCGCGGGCTGGCAATCATCTGGCATGGGCAGCTTCGCTATGCTGGACGCCAGCTTTGTAAACTCTGTCCGCGCACCCGCGAGAGGGACGGAGGGAGGGAGAAGAAGAGGGGGAGGGTGGAGAAGAGAAAAGGGCCAATGTGTTAGCAGCAGCGAGTACGTGGCAGGCAAGCAAGGCCGCGAGACATCATCTGACACAAAGGCACATAACACAGCTGTACAACGCCAAGCCATAACGTGATGTGCGTGTTGGAAGTCACAAACAGAGAAAGCAACAACAACACGCCATGTGTCGGCCACGCACTTGAATACTGCGACTCGACGGCCTGATGGATGTAAGTATTTGGGAAGGCGCAAGGCCCGCCCTGCTGCACATCGCGCGGCGGAGATGTGGATGCTGCAGATGAAGGTGATGAGGACGAGGAGGGTGGCGAGGGAGGTGGCTCCCTCGTGAAGTCGGGCTGGTCGTTTTCGTCCATCGGTGTGTTGGTGTAAGAGAGCGGAGAGGAGACGAGATGCGTTGCTTAAAGCACGCTCGCCTTTTGCTCTTGCCTGCTGGTTGCTTGCTTGCTTGATTGCTGTCTCCGCTCGAGAGCTGCACACTATGAATCATCAATCTGACAGGGTGCCTCCCCACAGTTAATGCGCACACGAACGCACAAACGCACACACGCACGAGCGAGCACTCAGACAATGGTAGTTTCTTCCCACTCTGTTCTCTGTCTTCTCTATCTTTGTCTCCGTGCTGTGCTTGGCTCAGATGAAAGCCAAGCCAAGCCAAGCAAAGCCAAGCGATGTGCTGGCTGGCTGTTCTCGTTTGCCTTCTTGGCTGCTTGCCCTTCACCTCCAGCACAACAACAACAACCCTTTGTGCGGAAGAAGTCTTGGCGATTTGTGAAAGATGTTCACTAATCTTCGTGCCTTTTCTTGGCGTTCAAACACACACAGGAAGAAGAAACGACACACACAGTTGCCGTTGCGCTTTCTTTCCTTGTCCCTCCTGCTTCATTCGTGTGTGTCGATCACACGCGTGCACAGGTGCACGCACAGCACGCACCCCTCCACGTGTGCATCACACGTACCTACGCATCGAAGCCTGCTTCTTGCTGTCGTTGTATCAATTGGCAACAACCGCGGGCATGGCCAGCGGCTTCCGTTATCACATGTGGGATGGATGGCTGCTCCTGCTCCAGATGATCACGCTGCAGTGCTTGCACTACGCATCGCTTGGAATATTCGTGGCTGCCATCTCTCATACCCTGGCACTACCACCGGCGCTGGACTATATCTTCTCAGACGTGGTGCGTCTCATCAAACACAATCAAACACACACGCACACACACACGCACACACACACGCACACACACACACAAACACACACACACAAACACACACAAATACAAATACACACACACACACAAACGCACACAAACAAACACACACGCACCGCCTTGACTGAATACGTGTTCATAGCACTCGTGCATGAGAGTGTGTGTTGTTTTGTTCACTCCAAGCCTTTCTGACGGACTCACTTCTTTCATGACGCAGGCGTTAGGGATCTGGCAGCTTGGCATCGCCTTTGTATTGAACGCTGTGGTGACGTGAGTCCGATCCGTTGCCTGCTGCGCGAGTTGGTGTGCGTTGTGTGTTGAGTGTGTTGCAGCCATGTACGTGTGCCTTATGTGTGTGTGTATGTTTGTCTTGTGCATGTGTTTGCGGCGCGCTTGTTGATTCGCTGGCATGGCTTGTCCGTGCGTAGCTCACGCTGCCTGCGTCGTGTTGTTTTCGCGCAGGGGCTTTTTGATACGGATCTTTGTACGCCGTGCGAAACAAGTAAGCGACTCTGTGTGTGTGTGTGTGTGTGTGTGCGTGTGCATGTGTGTGTGTACGTGTGTGCGCTTGCTGTTTGTACAATTACGGTCATGATGGCATTCCCCTCCGTTTGTGCTCATTGGAATGTTTGCATGACTGGCTGGTTGCAGTGTCTTGACTTTGCATCCACCATCTTCCTCTTTCACCTGATTGCGTGCATCGGGTATACTCGCTTTCCACGGTAAGGACTGCGCACGTGATATATGTGAACGTGTGTGGATGTGGGTGTGGTGAAGGTTGCATGTATGTGATTCATGCTGGTTGTTCCGCTGCTGCTTGTCTCGTTCATGCGGACTCAATCACTCCCAACCATTCACACACTCACGCGACACACACACACACCCACACACACACACACACACACACACACATTCGACGCACGCCATGACGCACACATGATCACACACACACACACACGCGCGCGCGCACGCACGCACACACACACACACACACACACACACACACACACACACACACACACACACACACACACACACACACTGCTTTAGCGCTGCGTCGTGGTGGCTGCTCAACGGGGCGTGCGTGGCCATATCAGCGACGCTGTCCGAGTACCTGTGCATCCAATCGGAGATGAACGAGAACATCAGCGTCGACACTGCAGGTGCGGGCCAGGCTCAGCACGGCGGGAACCACATCATGGGGCATGGTGCCACCTCAGCACCGTCAGCACCGTCAACATCCTCATCGTCCACCACTGCAGCAGCAGCAGCAGCTGCTGCTTCGTCGCTCGTTCGTGGTGGTTATGGTGGTGGTCGTGGTGGTGGTGGGCAGCAGGAGCCACCATACATGCCATCGCCGTCCAAACGTAAGGCGGTGGTGCGGTCTGGTTTCTTCGGCAGATAGCGTGTGGCGTCGCACGTGCTGTTGTGCTTTGTGTGCTGTGGGTTGGTGCTGTACATAGGGGAAACGCGTGGCATTGGTCACTGCTTGTTTCTTCCTCCCCCCCCCCCGCTTATCTTTCTAGTAGACTTTGCGACACAGAAAGGAGCGAAAGACCATGGGAGGGATATGCGGAGATGTTGGTGAAGGAAGGTGCACAGAGAGATGGAGGCATGAATGGTTCAAACACACACACACACACACACACACACACACACACACACACACACACACACACACAACAACAACACACTGTGATGACTCATCACTGGCTTTGTTCATTTACATTAACAACACAACACCACCATCGCCCGCGCACACGCGCGCGTCCAAAACACCAAAACACCCACAACCACCATATCGCCCGCGCACACGCGCGCGTCCAAAACACCAAAACACCCACAACCACCATATCGCCCGCGCACACGCGCGCGTCCAAAACACCAAAACACCCACAACCACCACTGCACCGCCACCATGAGTGGGGAGGAGCGGCAGGCGCTGATGAAGAAGGACAAGAAGGATCTCGAGGCTGGCCCGTTTGGGCCACCACAGCCGACGGGGCTGCCTGCGTACGGCAGCGCTACGTCGAGTGCATATCCAGGCTCAAGCGCGCCGCCACCACAGGTGAGCAGCAGGCTGTTGTTGCAGCGCACGAAGTGCTCGTGCCTGTTGTGTATGACGTTGGAAGTGCTTTGTTGTTGGTAGGAGAAGTTCGCTGCACTTGCCGTGCGGTGGTACAAAGGTGTACATGCGTTTGCACACACCCACGCCCACGTTGCAAGTACACAATACACACACATACACTCACGTTCATGCATACAAACACACATACGCATGCACTTACACACATGCGTACAAACAAACACACATGCGTTAACCGTCACTTCAACTTCGCTGAAGGGGATGATGCCGCCGGGCCAGCCAGGAGCGCCAATGGCCGAAATGATGGACCCCTCCGGCATGGCATCCCCGCCACCACCACCACCGCCTGTAGGGCAGCAGCAACAGCAAGGCGTGCCGAGCGCGCCACCTGCGTATGTGCCACAGGCCGCAGAGAATGAGGTGGATGTCAACGAGCTGCCTCCAGCATACGAGGACGACGTGTCCTGCTCCGCCGGCATCAAGCGCAACCAGCACAAGATGTGCCTGGTGTTCACTCTGGGCCTCCTCACCGTCATCATCCTGCGCATCCTGGCAGCGTTTGATGTTCTCCCGGAGCCCGCCAACAGCAACCTCAACAACCCCGCCATCTTCTGGCCCATCTTTGCCGGCGTGTATCTCATCTACTTCATTGAGTGCACGTGCTCCAGCACAGGCGCGTTCACGCGCAACAAGACCATGCAGCCCGAGCTGCTCGTGCAGCAAGTACAGCAGTCTCCACCAAACATCAACTGGTTCATCCAGGTGTGTGTATGTATGTATGTATGTATGTATGTATGTATGTATGTATGTATGTATGTATGTATGTATGTATGTATGTATGTATGTATGTATGTATGTATGCATGTATGTATGTATGTATGTATGTATGTATATTTGTGTGTATGTATGTATGTATGTATGTATGTATGTATGTATGTATGTATGTATGTATGTATGTATGTATGTATGTATGTATGTATGTATGTATGTATGTATGTATGTATGTATGTATGTATGTATGTATGTATGTATGTATGTATGTGTGTTCACGTGCTGTTGTGCGCTCCCACATCGCTCAAACGTTGGTTGCGGTGCGTCTCCCTCCCTTCCCTCTTCCCTTTCACCTGTACTCATCCCGATCCCATTCTCCCTTGTATCCACGACAGTGCTACCATTACGAGACCCGCCATCGCACCCGCACCGTTCGCGACAGCAACGGAAACACGCGCACCGAACACTATACTGAGCGAGGTGCACACCACTTGCATCGCATATCATGCATGCACATAAATGCATGTGCACATCATGCACACATCGCCCAAATCCTAATCACCCCCATGTGCACAATCACACTCACACACATACTCACACATACTCACACTCACTCACTCACTCACTCACTCACTCACTCACTCTATCTCACACACTCTCTATCTCTCACTCTCACACACACCCCATCTCTCACTCACTCACACGCTCTATACGGCTTGTCAGTGCGAGTGAACACACACTCTGCCCGCCAAACATATACCATGCCGCACTGGCGTGACTCCAGCCCGCAATGGCTGCCGCCCACGTGAGTGTGCATCGCGTGCTATTGGTGCTACCGTCGCAACTTGAGCTGCGTTGTCGTTTGTTGGTCGTGACATGCAATTCACGCCCGTATCTTTGTGTATTTCAATCTCACTCAACACACATGTACGTGCACACACGCACACACACGCACACATCCGCGGCAGGCACTCCCTGACGAAGCACAAGTTCTACTTTGGGTTTTCGTTCAGCAACGCGTCCGCTGCTCAGCGCTACAACACTGAGAAGGCAATCTTCATCGCCACAAACAACAGGTCCATTATGCGTCCTTGTATCCTCGTTCGCTCGTGCGTGTGTGTGTGCGTGTTGTTGTTGTGTATGTGTTGTGTGTGTGTGTGTGTGTGTGTGTGTGTGTGTGTGTGTGTGAGAGCGTGCGTGCATACGCAACTGTTGTTGCTGTGCTCAACAAGGAACACCCTCCACCCTCTCATCTCCACCCCCATCTCCGCATCACAGGGACGTCCACTTTGACTTCAACGAGAACCGCACCATCGCCGGGTTCCGCAAGCACGTGCTCGGCATCCGCGAGGGCGCGTCGCTGCCGTGCTCCGTGCGCCAGGACATGTTCTGGCTCACCGCCGTCTTGGGTCTCTCGTGGCTCTTCCGTGTCCACCTCTCCTCCTTCACCGGTCTCCACAGATACACGTTCATCAAGCTCATCGACGCCTGAACGTTGTTGTGTGGTGTTGTGTTGTTGTGTATGTTGTGTGGTGTTGTGTTGTTGTGTATGTGGTGTGTGTGTGTGTGTGTTGTGTATGCGTTGTGTGTGTGTGTGTGTGTGTGTGTGTGTGTGTGTGTTGCCTTGCATGACGCGCGCTTGCACGCTGTCTGCCCGTTATCCCTTGTAGCACTTCATGATTTGCCACGTGTGCTGTTCCTGAAGCCTTCCCTTCACCCGCACTCGGAGTGTATGGGCGAGTTGTTCTCATGCTAAGTGCGCCGCTCGCGCCGTGTTTTCATCTCTCCCCTCCATCTTCTTCCCTCCTGTTCACACGCGTGAGTGCAGAAAACCACAACCACTGTAGAAACGTCTTCTTCTTCCATGTTTCAGCTTGTCAACAGATGTTGTACTTGCCGAGGTGAAGCAGTCACACGCACGCACACGCACAGACAACAACACACGCACACGCACAGACAACAACACACGCACACACATACATGACGACGACGACGACAACAACAACAACAACAACAACAACAACAACAACAACAACAACAACAACAACAACGCTGCCACACGCTCAATTCTCTTTTCAAAAGAATGAAAGAAAAATCTGTGGAGAGAGGGGGCGAGGGGAACAGCAGACGATGGTTCATAGCGCGTAAACCACCGTCATGTGGCGATTGCATCAGGCAGCAATCACACGCCGCGGTTGGGCAGGTCCTTCACCTTGTAGATGCGCACGAGCCAGTGCTCTGTGGTGAACGCTTCCTCCAGCACATCGAGCTGGAAGTCCTTGTTTCCAATCTCCGCCTGCCGCACGCGATCCCACCCGCTCGGCTTGCCTGTACACCATTTGCGGCAGGGAATGAGAGACAGTGTGTGTGTGTGTGTGTGTGTTGTGTGTGTGAGTGCGTGTGTGTGAGAGAGAGTGTGTGTGTGCGTGTGAGAGAGAGAGTGTGTGTGTGTGTTGTGTGTGTGAGTGCATGTGTACGTGTGCGTGTGTTTGTGCGTGTGTGAGTGTATGTGTGTGTATGGGTGTGAATGTGCCTGCCCTCCCCTGTCGTTGTCTGCCTGTTCGCTTGTCTCACTGCCCCTCCGCCAACAGTCCATCTCGTTCAAACAACAGTCATCCGTGCACGTGTCCTCCCACCCCGAATGCGCCCCATTTCCACTGCAGTGCGCACCTGGCTCCGTGTGGACCTCGCCAAAGCGGTAGTAGCACATCTTGTACATGAGGCAATTGAGCATGGTCTGCGAACCCGACGAGTCGATGCGGAACTCCCCAGACGGCGTGAAGTAGTCCGCTTCCTGCAAGAGGGGGGGGGGGAAGCGATAAGGGAGGAGGTTGAAGGACGTGTTAATCGTGGTCGTGTACAACGACACGAACACGCAACACTTTGAAACAAGTGTACTCGCGCGCGTACACCCGTACACCCGTACACCCGTACACACACACCCCCGTACACCCGTACACCCGTACACACACACCCGTACACCCGAACACACGTACACCCGTACACCCGTACACCCGTACACCCGTACACCCGTACACCCGTACACACACACACACACACACACACACACACACACACACACACACACACAGACACACCTTGATGTGGGCGCCTGGCGGGGTGCTGCCGCCAATGCGGACCATCCAGAGAAACTTGTTGATATCATCCGAAGCAAATCCGGTGAGACCGCCAAACAGGACAAGAACGTAGTCAACATCGAGCTCGCGCATAATCTCGTAGGCGTGGTCTTCCGGGGATGCCATGGCTTGCCCAACGCGCGAAATGTGCGTGTTGTTCCACGTGTTGTTGTCCACGATCACCGTCCGGTCTGCCATGGCCGTAATCTGGTAGCCGTAGTCCCACCACGACATCACCTGCGACAGAGAAAAGGCGGGGGGAGGGGAGTGTGAGCGATGAGGAAAGGCCAAGGGGAATGTAGAGTGAAATATGCATTGGCAGGGCGCAACACAAAAAGATGCATCCAAGCCCCATGCACGCGTGCTACAACTGTGACCCCGCCCCATCTTCCCTTTCCCTCCCCCCTCCCCCTGCCTTCCTCCTTCGCTCCTTCCCCTCCATCCCTTTCCTCCCTGCCGTGATTCCGCTGTACCTTTGCGTTGTGGTCGGTGTTCATCCTGAGCCAATAGTATGCCTCCCTAAAGTCGTCGAAGATGCGCCGGGAGCCGTCGCCCTGGGAGGCGGCGAGCACGATTGACGGCGACGAGTACGCCTCGCTCGTCACCCACGTGCAGTGGAACGAAAACAGAATCAGGAACAGCGCCATCGCGCCAATCACGCCAACCGACGCCTGCGGTGGTCGGGCACGGCAGGTGGCAGCACAGGTGTGAATACATGAGGTGGAAGAATGCGAAGATGCAAGAAGCAATGCCACGCACACGCACACGCACACACACAGACGCACACACACACACACACACACACACACACACACACACACACACACAGACGCGCGCACTCACCTCCGTCTTGAGCGGGAAGGAGGCGTCGTCCTTCTGCTGCTGCTTGGCGGACGTCTTCTTGGTGGTGGTGAGGTTGCCCATGTACGCCGTCAGAATGCCCGAGACAGCAATGCCGCCCAGCACACACATCACGGGCGCAAGCACGAGCATCAGGCGAACCATCACCCCAGAGAAGTAGATGCTGCACATGCACAGCAGTACGGTGATGGTGATGTGTGTATGTGAGAGAGTGAGAGAGGAGAGTAGGGTGGTGAGTAAGATGCGGGAACACGAGCACGACCACAGAAGGCAATCACAAGCGCATCTTGTCAGACAACTTCTGCAACCACCGCGCTCCCACCGCTTCCACCACAATGCCACCGCTTCCACCACCGCACCTGGTGACGCCGTAGAGGATGATGAAGATGTTGGCGTTTGTGAGGTTCTTGAAGCAGTAGTAAAGGCCAAGCGGGAAGAGGAAGACGAGAAACTGCAGGTCAAAGTAGTACGAGGACCACGTCGTGGGCTGGTGCTCCGAGACGGAGGCAATGATTGGGATGTGGTTCTTCGCATACGTCGGGTCAAGCATCGCATAGAAGCTGCGTACACACACAGACACACACGCACACACACACAGACACACACACACACAGAAAGACACACACACAGACAGACATACAATACACACACACACATCACACCATGGCACCGCGGCGGTGTGAGCGAGAGAATGAAAGCAACAAGGGGTGATGTTGGAGGTGAAAGGACCAAGACGCTCAGGTGTGTGATGCAATCGGACCCAACTACTGCACCAGCACCGCAACAACAGCAACAACAACAGCAGCAGCAACAACAACAACAACAACAACAGCAGCAGCAGCAACAACAACAACAACAACAACAACAACAACAACAACAACAACAACAACAACAACAACAACAACAACAACAACAACAACAACAACAACAACAACAACAACAACAACAACAACAACAACAACAACAACAACAACAACAACAACAACAACAACCACGATAACGATGATAACGATGGGGAACTGACCGGCCGGTCCAGGGGGCGATCTTGCCGAGCGCAGTGGCAACACCGACACCAGCGGCGGCGAGGGCGAGGGCGACAAACAGCACAAACCGCGAGAGAGTGGCAAAGTCCTGCGCAGACAGGCGGCTCTTCAGCCACTGCACAAACGCAAAGATCTGGCACAGGCCTGCAGTAGTAGTGGTGGTGGTGGTGGTGGTGATGATGATGATGATGAGGAATGCGCATGGGTTTTGGTAGAGATGAAGTGGCAGTGAAGATGGGCAGCCTTGAGCAGCCACACGCACAACACACAGACACGCACAGACACACGCACAACACACAGAGACACACGACACATGTGACCACAATCAATCTACAGCAACCGGAGTAGAGCGTGACAATGGTGTGGGAAGGAGGATTCACTGACCAAACACTCCAAATGCGCCCATGTGCTCGGACGTCTGAAGCGGCTGGAAGCCAACAAACGAAATCTGCATGCTCAGAATCGTCCCAAGCACATACAGCTGCTCGCAACCCAGTGTGTGTGTGTGTGTGTGGAATGGGGCATGTCGTTAGTGTGGTGCAGACACTTCACGTGTGTGCGTGAATGTTAGGTGCGCTATGGGCAACAGCTCAACGGCACGCGCCAGCCAGCAGCATGCTCTACGCGTGTGTGAGTGACTCACGGTTGAGTATGCGACGTAGACGCTCTGGTTGAAGCGGCCGGTGATCATGAGGACGAGGACGTGCAGCGGGATGAGGTTGATCAGGAACACATACCCGCCCCACGAAGACACCTGCACACAACACAATTGAAATGATGACGGCATCCATGATGGTGAGCAGAGCGAAAGCACGAAGGCACCTCAATTGGGAGGCGGGATGTATCCGCACAGTGAGTGTGTACGCAGCGCTGTGTGGCACACGCACACACACACACACACATACTCACACGCACACACACACACACGCACACTGCGGCAAGCGCACCATGTAGAAGTAAGCGAGGGCTGCGGCGGAGGACCAGAAGAGGGAGCCAGTCTTGACGGCCTTCACCCAGAGGTAGTACGTGTTGAGCATGCAAAAGATGGCAATGCCCTCGTTATCGTACGAGCCCGCCACGGACCGCGAGATGTAGCCGGGGACGATGGCAACCATGCACGCTGCGACCAGGCCAGCCCGCTCATTCTGCAAGCAGCAGCGACGGCATGTGTGGGTGAATGTGTGTCACTGATGTGTCACTGGTGTGGCTTGAACTACGTTCACTCATTTGTCATGACACGGTCGCACGCGCACACACACACAAACACACGCACGGTCGCACACACGCACACACAACCACACGCACGGTCGCACACACACACATACACACACGCATACACACACACACACACACGCAGATATACGCTGCGTACGCGGAGCTCCTTTGTGAGGAGGTAGGTGACGAGGGTGGTGAATGCGGAGAAGAGAGGGGCGAGGAACACGCACACGTCGCGAATGTCGATGGTGACGTGGATAAAGTGCAGGGCCTTGAAGATGATGGTGGAGGTGACCATGAGGCCAGGGTAGATGGTGCCGCCGACGATGCGTCCGAGCGGGTACCACGCACGGTCGTCAAACCAGTTGTGGAAGTTGGAGAAGCCCTCCTCGACCAGGTACTGGGTGGTGCGGTAGTTGAAGTATGGGTCAAACTCGTGGATCACGCTCTCGAACCGAATCACCGCAAACAGACGAGACAGAAACGCTGTGTGTGTGTGTGTGTGTGTGTGTGTGTGTGTGTGTGTGTGTGTGTGTGTGTGTGTGTGTGTGTGTGTGTGTGTGTGTGAGTGCGAGGAAACGTGAAAAGGAGGTGAGCGTGTGTTTCACCATCAAACAACTCTCAAGCACATGACCAACAAGCGCAATCAACTCGCAACCATCAAACACACACATTCGCACATATCCACAAACGCATCCACGCACAACAACACAACCACATCCACAACAACAGCTCTACAATAAACACAACACCATCCGTGGCCCATGAACCAACCCATGGCGCAAGCGAGGACGAGGATGGCAAGCTTCATGAGGGACATGGTCTTCTCCCTCTGCTCTTCGGTGCTGCCAAAGGCGGCATTGACCTTGTCCAGCACATCAGCAAGCCCGCTGCCAGAGCCACTCTGCGCAGTGGCAACCGCACTGCTTCTTCCTTTCGCCATATCCAATGCTGCTGTCTTCTTGTTTAGTGGGGAGAAAGCGGCGAAAAAAATAAACTGTTATCTCTCGTCTTGGGCCCGTTGCACACGGTTTTTGTTGAAGATACCACCAACTCTTCCACAACCGCAACCACCAAATGGGCGCAGCAAAGACGACGAAGCGCCAAGAGAAAAACGAGACAGCACCACCACCAGCACAGCACCAAGCACAACCCACGGTCACAGCGCTTCCCCTTCTCCTTTTACTCACCAGCAAGCATCGACGCGCTCGCTGGTGCACGCCACGCGTCTCACGCAGTGCGACCCAGCCTTCTCTCTCTCTCTCTCTGTGACATCGCCCATTGTGAGTGTGGTGTGCTTGTGTTTGTTCGTTGCCTTAAAAAAAAGCGTCTCGTGCTCCGCCCTTCCGTGTTTGCGTTGGACACGCACAAACGGAGAGCAGCATGCCGATTCGCCGCCCAAACAGCAACAGCGGCCGGGCCGGCCGCATTTGGATGGTGGTGGCGCTGATTGTTGTGGTTGTGCTCGCTGTGCACGATTTGTCGACGCGCAGCAAACTGGCAGAGACAGAGCAAGAGAATGAGAGCATCAGACAAAGCCGCGACGCCATGCAGCTGCAAACGAGCCAATGCAGCTCAAACCTCCACGACATGACGTACGTCGGGCGGGATAGGGGTGTGGGGTGTTGGGGAAGAGTCGGGCTTATCGTGTCTCTGTGGGTCTCTGTGGGTCTCTGTGTGTGCCTGTGTGCCTGTGCGTGTGTTTACACTACTTGTGCGCGCATGCTTGTCGCTGAGCCGATGTTTAGCGCACATCATTTGCTCGCTCGCAAGCATGCGCTCACTTTTGCTGTCCCAAATCCACAACCCACATCACAGGGTGAAGAACAAGATGTGTGAAAGTGAACGAGAGGATGACCAGCGTGCCTTCAACTTGAAACTGGATAAGCTGCAAAAGGTTCTCATGGCTCAAAAGGAGGCAGTCTCAGAGGCGCGGATGGATGCAACAGGTGTGTGTGTGTTTGTGTGTGTGTGTGTGTGTGTGTGCGTGTGTGTGTGCGTGTGTGTGTGATGGCATGCATTGGTAGCTTGCCGTGTCCAGCATAGCTGCAGCGAGGGCTGCCTTGCTGCCTGCCACCACAATTGGCCTGACCCTTGCTCAATTCACGTGTAAACTTCACATGCTACATTCACACGCGCTTATCAATTGTGTCCATCCCCCCGGGCGTCGCTACCACCTCAGAAACAAAGAAGAAGCTCGTGGATGCAGAAG
>NW_004754913.1:179076-204076 GCF_000188695.1 Salpingoeca rosetta | reverse complement strand
ATGACTCTTCCTCCCTCTCTAACCCCTCTCCAACCACACACACACACACACACACACACACACACAAATGCAGAAATAGCAGCAGCAGACATCTAAGCGGTGCTGGCTACGTACGCACATGCAGGCCTGCCTTGTTGACAGCCCAGAAGTCCCCGCCAAACTGTTTCTTATCTGTGGCGCTTTGTAATTGGCACCTTTACCATCCCGTTCGCGCTGGCCCCTCTTCGCGTCCGAGAAAGTGCCGTCGCTGTTATTGTGCATGACTGGCTTCGCATGTTTATGTCAGGTTCCGTGCATGTGTATCCAAAACAACAACTCATGACTATCACCAAAGAATGAGAAGCTGATGTGTCAGCCGAGTGGAAGGGGCCTACCAACAACTGGATGCAACTTGATGCACCTGACACCACAACCACTCACTGTTCGTCAACAAAAACACGCCATGCAAGTGGGTTCGAATGAGTGCTGCCCGCCCGCCCATTTGGCGCACTGCCGCGTCTTATCTGCTTGTGGTGTCCCCTTTTCGCTTGTATGCATGTCCTTGTATGCGCTTGCGCGAGGGTCAGTTTTCACACACTTTTTCGTGAGATCTGCCACCCTTTTTTTGCAGTGCCACAAACTGAAATCCCGCGGGCAAAGCAGAAGAAGAGACAGCAGTGGTGGTGATGGTGGTGGTGGTCGTGGTGTGCTGCTGTTGTTGTTGTTCATTCCACCCCCAGCACTGGCACTCAAACCTCCTCAACGCACCATTGCACCTCGCTTGTCGATGGGCCCGCAGCTCGGCCAGTGTGCGTGTGTGAACATCTCTTGTGCAGTGCCAGTGCAGCCTCCGTTCCATTTTCATTTTCAGCTTTGCAGGTGAGGTTACTGTGACCGTTACACCCCGTCCTTGTGTTTTGTTTGGCACTGCAGCTATGCAGCGGTGGTGATTGCCCACAGCTCTGCAGCTGCCTTGTTTTGTGTGCTTACCACTGTGCGTTTGACTGCAAATTGGGTTCAAGTGACCGTTGAATTCATTCACCTTCTTGTACCAGTCAGACACAAGCACATCTCACATTGTCC
Organism: Salpingoeca rosetta; assembly: GCF_000188695.1. Lineage (NCBI taxonomy): Eukaryota > Choanoflagellata > Craspedida > Salpingoecidae > Salpingoeca > Salpingoeca rosetta. The sequence continues at coordinate 203,014 of NW_004754913.1, read as the reverse complement.
ACCACCTTCCTCGCCCCACCTACTCACTCACCCCTTCACCTTGCTACCCTGGCACTGCAACCGTCCGTGCTCCAAATTGTTTGTGTGTCTGCGTCTTTGCGCGTCTGGTGTGTTCCTCTTTCTTTCTACGACCCCCTTGCATTCTCTTCGACACGCGTTTCCCCCATCACCCATCTCCTTGTCGTTACGCCGTCAACATGAACCCTTTCCGCACGTTCCCCACTCTTCTGCATTCAGTTTCTCAGAACCCACCCAGTAGCAAGCCAAACAAGGCCTCTCGTCACCGCACTCAGCCCAACAAAACCGCCAAAGGTTAGTTGTGCACATGTGTGCGTGTGTGTGCATGTGCGCATGAATGCGTGTTTGTGCGTGTGATGCATGGATGTTGCAAGCACCTTGTTTTGCAACCCACTTCCAAACGGGGTTCCTCAGCCACAAACTCTCAATCACGCACACACACATGCACACTCACACTCACACTCACACACACACACACACACTCACACACACACACTCACACACACACTCACTCACTCCCACACACACACACACACACTCCCACACACACACACACTCTCACACACACACACACACACACACTCTCTCTCTCTCTCTCTCACACACACACACACACACACACACACACACACACACACACACACACACACACACACACACTCAGTGACGCGAAAGCGGGCAGACAGGGGGAAGAACCCCAACCCCCGCAAGAAGATGAAGGCGGAGGAGTACGCAACCAACACAAAGCAGTGCTGGGTCTGTGGCAAGACCAAATCATCGCGCGTCATGATCTTCTGGTGCTCCAAGCACCACCTCAAGGACGTGGAGTTTGATGGGTACTTCCTCACCGTCCTCAACAGCCCCGTTGCGGACTGCACAGGCGACCTTCGCTGCCGTGCAAGATACACCATCTGCCACCCGTGCAAGGTGGCCATTGAGGCTCTATCCAACCGCATCACCCTCGTTCGTGGCTGCTACCCGCAGCTGTACCAAGCGTGGACGTTCAACATCAAGCCGTCGCACCTCCGGCCACCCCAAGAAGCAGACGATCACGATGATGGCTTGCATGACGACGATGACGCAGAGACCCTACACAACCAGCACCACGATCACAGCGCACCAGTAAGCAGGATGGCCCCGCACGACCCGCAACAACGGAGCGCATTGCGACCGTTGCAACCACGCTCATCACACATCATGCAGTTCATGCCACAGGACACGCATGTTCCTCATCCGCACATGCACCAGCAACAGCCCCAGTCACAGCAGCATTGTCACCAACAGCAGCACATGTATCCTCCGCCACAACCACGACGACAACAACAACAACAGCAGCAGCAGCAGCAAGCACAAGCACAAGCACAAGCACAAGCACAGCGCCGCCACCACCAGCCGCAGCAAAGAATGCAGGCGAGCGAGCACACACACCATCAGTCAATGCAAATACGCCAGCGCACGCCTTCCCAGCCAGCCATGTTCAAAGGCAGCGGATCTGGCAGTGGTAGTGGCGGCGGCGGCATGCAATTCGGACACTTTGCTACATCGAGTCCGTCCATTGTGCCGCGGTTTGCGCCGGGCGATGATGATGGCCCAGACGGCGCCAGCGGCGGCGACCTCGAGCGCCAGTACATGGGCGGCCCGTACCCATTGCAGCCACCCATTATCTCCGGGATGGGCAGCAGTGGTGATGCCAGTGGTTCGCAACAGCACACTCAGCAGCAACGTCCCAAGTCGCAGCGGCAGCGACAGCAGCAACAAGACAACGAGTACCAGCACCAGCATCAACAGCAGCACACGCCTGTTCAACCCATGTTCTTCCCCAACCTGCCGCCGTCGTCGTCATCGTGTGCACCCATGCCTGCTGTGTCCGGTGTGCCAGCAGCCACATCACTCGTGCGCAGCAGCAAGAGGGCAACTGGCAGTGTGCACGGCAACTGGATGCAGCAGCCCGCACCCTTGTTGGATGATTTGGCTGCCAGTGGCGGTGGAGAGTACGTCATTGTCAACACCAGCCACGGAAGCAGCACCAACAATGACAGCAGCACAAGTACCGGCGTTGTTGTTGCGAGCGAATCCCCTTCTGTGAGCCTTCCAGGCCTGTCTCTTGCTCCACCTCAGCAACCGCAGCAGCAGCAGCACCGCCGGCGCACGCAACGTCACTACCAACACCAACACCAACACCAGCAAGACGATGACGATGACGACAACGACAACAACAACGACAACGACAGCGTTGGCGACGGAAATGAGCATGGTGACGCTTCCAATCCATCTTCCAAGGCACAACTCGCGAGAAGTGGTCACTCGTTTTCGAAGAAGTTGCCCCATGCCTTGTACGCGACGCCGACACCAGACACAACACACGGGCCGCAACGCCAATATCATCAACAGCAGCAACAACAGCATCAACATCAACAGCAGCAGCAGCAGCAGCAGCGATACACGACGGCGGAGGACGTGAGCAGTGCATCGGCGGCTCACGCAAGCTTTGTGCAGTACCAGGACAATGCTGGCCAGGTGCGCGTTGTTCAAATGATGCCGGGTCTCAGTGCTGGCTCAGGCCATGACGCGACAGAGGCTGGCGACCGCATGTTTCCCATGTACACCATGTTCCCGACCATGTCGCGTGCGCAGAAACTGCCCACATCCACCGCCACCTCGGCTGACACAAGCACAGGCACTGGCCGTGTCAGCAACAACGACACACTTGGCACTGCAGTGGCCTCCACCGCCCTTGTGGGCGCAAACCCGTCAACACAAGCGCCAACACGACAACCACGCCAACCACAACCACGCCAGCAACAGCAACAGCAGCAAGGGAGTACCCATACATCAGATCATGACCACAGCACAGCTGCACCGCAGCCGGTGATGGGGATGTGGCTGCCATATGATGCAACTTTTGGGCCCGTGCAAGGCACGCACATCCGTGTGGATGAGATCGGTGGCACGCGCGCTGTTCGGCCCACCTCTGTACCGCCACTCGCCACAGTCAGTGCTGTGGGCACAGAGTTGGCCACCAAGGTGACGACGCCCAAGCCAGCAGCTGTGATGCAGGCTTATTCTAGCGGAAATACTGGCACAATTGCCAGCTCATCCGCGGGTGGCAACAACACCAACGCACCCGCGTCGCCAGCTGCGGCATCAGCATCAGCTCCCTCAGCACTGGTGGACACAGCAGCAGCGACAGCAACAGCAACAGTGCACCACCCAGAGCCAGGAGCCCCCAAGTCACACTCACACACCTCGCCGGGGAGTCGTGCACTACACCGCCAGCAGCAGCAGCTACAACAACAACAACAACAGCAGCAGCAAGAGAACAGTAACACCAACGCAGACAACAACACCGTGGACAGCGCTGCCGACACCGCCGCCGATGACAGCACAGCTGCTGCGGATGGGTTGGACGAGGCGAAAGGTCAAGCGGATGTGCACAACAGCGACAACAACGACGACGCCACCAGTGGGCAGCCCTCGCTTGCAGTTGCGCAATCGCACTCGGTGGTGACATCTTCCTCTAGCGCCGCAAAGAACAAAGCGATGCAGTCGACACGGGAGCACGATGGCGCTGATGTTAACAGCAACCACGACAGGCGCGATGATAACCACGATGAAGACGAGGACAAGGAACAACAACAACAACAACAACAACAACAACAACAACAACAGCCACAACAACAACAACAACAACAGCCACAACAACAGCCACAACAACAACAACAACAACAACAACAACAACAACAGCCACAACAACAACAACAGCAACAACAACAGCAACAACAACAACAACAACAACAACAGCCACAACAACAACAACAACAACAGCCACAACAACAGCCACAACAACAACAACAACAACAACAACAACAACAACAACAACAACAACAACAACAACAACAACAACAACAACAACAACAACAACAACAACAACAACAACAACAACAACAACAACAACACGATACAAGAACGGTACCACAGACGCCTTCACCATCATCGTCGTCGTCACACACAACAGTCACAGCGCAGGCACCAGTGACAACAGCGCATGTGACAAGCAGCGCACCCCTATCTTCCGAACCAGCGGCTAAACAGCACGCTGGCGCTGATGCCGGTGCTGAACATGACTGCGATGGTGATAGTGACAAAGATGAAGATGATGACGGATGCAATGCTGATCTCAAGGGTACTAGTGATGGTGAGCAACACAAGGCAAAGCCAGCGGCGGTGCAGCAGCCTGAGGCGAGTGGCGCGGCGGTGGCGCCGTTCCTCCCGGGGCACGGCGCACCCACAGCCAGCAGCGACGTCAACAAAGAGATTGCACAGCTCTTTCTTGAGGGAAAACTGACAGAGGCTCTCCGTCGCTCGAAGGAGGTATGTGTGGTGTGTGTGTGTTTTCGTGTGCGTGTGTGGTCGTGTGTGTTTTCGCGCGTGCGTGCGGTCATGATCGTGTGTTTTCGTGTGCGTGTGTGTGTGTGTGTTTTTGCTGAACCACATCTCCAGTTCACTGTCTCTGTCGCTTCGTCCCATGCGCCTTGTGTGCTCTGTGTGTTCCGAATCTTGTTCTCACACCACGCTTGACCGTGTCTCTCTCTCTCTATCGTGTCACTGTGTCGTTATGTGCAGGCGTTACCACAGCAGTTCATGAGCGTGATAACCGAGGAAGAAGGGGTAGAAGGGGATGTTCACTAGCGCTTGTTCACACGCAGGCATATTCCTTCGATGCTTGTCCCTTTTGACAGTGTGTTGTATCCAGCAAGACGCAGCCACTCGTGTGTGTGTGTGTGTATTCGGTGTTCACATGCGTGTTGGTTGTTCATTGTGTATTTAGCTGTGTATGTACATAGCGGGCTTGCAGCGAAGACAAAAGGAGACAGGAGAAGAGCAGCTGGAATATTCGCACTTGTACATATGTGTATGTCAATGTGCGTATACGTGTGTGTGTGCGTGTGTGCGTGTATGACGACTACGTGTGGGACCGGGTGATTGTGACAGTACCAATTAAATGGACACTCAAGCGACACGAGTAGTTGCAGCCGAGAGAGGGCACAAGTGAATGCCAATGTGTATGTCGTGTGTGTGTGTGTGTGTGCACGTGTGTGTGTGCGTGTGTGTATACCCCATCGTTGACGCTGCACTGCTTGATCACAGGGGGGCTATGGTGGAGATGCCACGACACACGTCACTGTCAGGATACGCGTCCGTCTGCGCCAAGATGATGGAGAGTAAAGATGGGCCGTGTGAGGAGTAGCAGTAGAAGGGCACAGAGGCGAAATAAGGGGAGGGGCCTACAAAGAGACGGGAAATGTAGTGTGTTGGACACGCGCACACAACACACACACACACACAGACACACAGACACACGCACAGACAGACACACAGACACACGCACAGACAGACAGACAGACACACAGACACACACAAGGCACACACGCAAGAGCACCAGGCGGCACCTGTTGAACTGGGCGACCGTCAGGTTTGGGCGAAGGGGCCACTTGATGTCAATATCAATGTAGTACACGTTTGGACGCGCGTGCACCACAAGTCGCTCCTCCCCCACGTCAAGCGCTACCGTGCGCGCAGACCGCTGCACCAACAGCAGCACAGCGGTGGTCGTGGCGGTGAGTGAGTGAGAGAAAGTGTGTGTGTGTGTGATATGTGTGTGTGTGAGTGATATGTGTGTGTGTGTGAGTGATATGTGTGTGTGTGTGTGTTGCAGTGGTGGCAGGGCAGCTGGCTGGTTGCACTCACGAGCTTGTCGAGATGGAACTCAAACACGAGAAACTCAGGATGGCCGTGCTCCGGGTCCTGAAGGGTGATAGCGGTGATGGTGAGCGGGAGCAGCAGCAGAGGCAGGAGCCGTGGTGATTGCTAATGTGGCGTGATAGGTGGTAACGAGACGAGGTCCGAGACAATAATACAAACGCATGTCGTGGGTGTTGATGACCTACCCTGTACATCTCATACTTGGGCTGTGGGCCTTTCCACTCGCTGTCTTTTGCGTCGTCTTCAGACACGACGGTCACATCCTTCCTGCAACCGGCCAACGTCGCAGTAGTCGCGTTATGAGTACGCGCACCGCTGTTACGCACACATACACACACGCGCTCGCGCGCACACACACACATACACATACACGCACACACACACATACACATACACACGCACACACACACACACACACAAACCAACCAACAAACAAACAAGCTAACAGCGTGGGGTTCCCCAAGAGATGACCACGTGCACTCACGTTGAGACATCGCGGATCTTGCGCTTTACGCGACACATTTGGGGCACCGGTTTGCCCATGGATTTGCGTCGCTTCATCACCTTGTACACTGACAGTCACAACAAAGATGACAATGACGACGAAAGAGAGGCGATCACGCAGTTTCAAGGCAAATGAGCGCACACGCGAGAGTGAGTGAGTGAGTGAGTGAGTGAGTGAGTGAGTGAGTGAGTGAGTGAGTGAGTGAGTGAGGGTTGGTCTGAGAAGAACTGTGTGGAGGTTACAGGGCAGCGTCAACAAGGTTTGCTGGACAGGAGTTCAAGCTTGTATATAGATTGGGTAAAATGCGAATGACAAGCAAAAGTAAGAGCAAGACGCGTGATGTTGACACACCTCGGTTGAGGGCGAGGTTGTGCTTGGCCTCCACTTGACACATGACAAGCTCCACCACAAACTCGCGCATGCCTTCTCGCTCCTGTTCGACCAGTGTGAAAATAAAGAAGCAACGCAGCAGAGTGCCGTTCACACAGTGCAAGCGTGAGAGACACGCGTCAGCAAATGTGCGTGGATGTGCATTTTAAAGCGCACCCAGCAGACCCGACAGAGAAGGCACACATTGCGGGGGTTGCCATACACCACGGGACCTACGTTGAGCTGCTCCACAACACTGCTGTTTACAATGGCATCAAATGCGCGGCAGGGCGTGCCAGCTAGTGTGCATGTTGATGCACAGCAAGGCATGCGCGGAGGTAAAAAACAAACAAACACGTGAGCAGTGTGATGATCTCACCAACGCTGTCGTGCCGCCGTTGCATGCGCAGTCGAGTAACATCATACCGCTCAGACGGACACCACAAAAAGGTACAGAAACTTGCACACACACGCACACACACGCACACGCATACACACACAAGCATACACACACACACACACAAGCACACGCACTGTTGTCTGGCTCCATGTGTGGCGGTCCCACGCTCATGGGAATGCGAAAACGGGTGCCATCCTCGTTGGCAATGACAAGTGCCAGCTCCTCATCAGAAATGGATGGTGGTGCAGGGATATCTTCGGAGTGGCAAATGTTCAAGAACACCTTTTCACCGCTCTCAATATCCGTCTTGATGCAAAACCCTTCACACATCCAACGCAAGCATCAAGTCATGCGCAAACACACAAACAAACACAAGTACGCATAGATACACCCAGTGAGCACACACTTGAATAACAGTTCAATCCACAGCAGCCGTGACACAAGCGACTCATGCAGCCACACATGCGCAGCCACAGAAAGAACTGAAACAAACCATCCGACCTGGTTTGGGCGTAATCAGCTTCACGTCTTGCTGCTGTTGCTGTTGCGCCGACTTTTGCTGGTCGTCTTGGATCTCCTGTGTGTGTGCGTGTGTGCGTGCGTGCGTGAGTGTGTGTGTGTGTGAATGTGCGTGAGTGTGTGTGCTATATCGCGAACGCACACACACATACATACATGCACGCATATGCACATACATACACACACATACATGCACGCATGATGCACGCACTAGACAGACAAAATAAGAGCGTGTGGTTCCAAAACCTGACCTGTACTAAGCGCTGCACAGCCGCAGGTGTACTGGCGGCAGCGTCCCCTTCCAAACTTATTCTGTCCTGCATGATGTGTGCTGTTGATGTGTGGTGCGTGCTTGGATTGACAGAGGATGACATCAGTGAGCGGAAAATCACTTTAACGTGTTTGACGATTTATTTCGCCGTTCTCGACCACAGAGAACACGCTAAAAACACCCTTTTCCTCAGCACAATTGACTACGGCACCCCACCCCACATCCACCCACCAAGACACAATGAACCACACAACAGGCAAACCACTCACACTAATCCTCGTCTTCATGTTCACCCTCATCGTCGTCCTCGTCACTGTCCTCGTCACTGTCCTTGTCTTTGTCCTCGTTCACAACATCGACCTCTTCCATATTCTCATCATCATCATCACGCTGCCCGTCATCGAACACCCCATCATCGATTGCCTCCTCATCCACCTCATCGAGGCTCGTGATCTGCCTGTAAAGCTCATCCAGCCGAGCATCTGCTTTTGCAATGCATCCCTCAACTGTCTTCGGTGTCAGGGTTGCAAACGCCTCGTCCAACCGCTGGCGCACGTCCTTGAACGTTGTGTCGTAGTTGTACTGTCGACCAACGTCTCCTTTCACGTTTGCCCAAACAATCTCGATGGGCTGAAGGTCGGAGTAATGCGGCGGTGTCCACAGCACCTCGTGCCCAGCGTCCTCTGCCATTTGCACGACGACGGGCTTGACTGTCTGCGCAATGTGTTCGCGAAGCCTGGCCCACAGCAAGGCCCGAGTGTCGGTGTCGGATACTGGCAGGCCGCGCGCCGTGCAGGCCTCGACCATGGCTGCCTTCTTCCATGATTGCTTGGGCGTGTCCGCTGGGAGTGACTTGTGGTACTTGGCGTTGTCCATGACAATGATGGTGTTTTTGATGCCACGGGCGTCGAGCGTGGCGAGCAGCGTCTGCATCCAGCGCTCAAAGTATGCACTGTCAAACATGCCATGGTAGTCTTTGGTCTGCGCCTTGCCACTCTGCTTCTTGCCCCCCTCAAAGATGTCCAGCGTCTCGGGTAACAGCTGTGCACGATGTTCCTCGGATCGCTCTGCTTCTGGTACTGCAGGGTCGCTTGAGATGATTGCCGCGATGAAACAGAAGCGCCGGCCTTTGTGCTTTTGCTTGGGGAGCAGGCGGTTATCACCGGGGTCGTACAGCGACTCATCATGCGGGCGGTAGTGGTGGTGTATGTAGCTCTCGTTGAGGTAGACAATGCGTCGCCGCTGCTGTAGGGCCTTGATCATCTGGGTGATGTACGCGTCTCGTTTGATCAGCACCTCCCTCCTTCTCCATGTAGGTGGTGCAACCGCCTCGCTGACCTCTCTCGTAGCCAAGTGACTCCAGGTATCGTTGCACAGCTCTCAGGGCGTTCGCTTTCGAAGTGGGATCAGAGTACATCGGCAGCACACCGGAGGAGCAGAAGAAGCCGAGCACGTCCTTTGCCACAGTTCGGTTGCCCTTGACAGTGCGCTCGTACAACCAGTTCTGCAGCTTCACACGCAATGCCTCAGTGCGCTTGAACTTCGTCGTCTTGGTCCCGCGTGGCCCGTCGTTGTCTGCGACTGACACCGCTTGCGCGCGCTCGTAGTCCTTCCATGCTTGTTGACAGACGTCTGTGCTGCGCTGAAGGACGTTCTTTGCGAGTGCCGTGAACCGATACTGCTTGGGCCTCCCTGACTTGTTCGCGTGGACAAACTTCTCATGGCGAAAGTACGCCTGCACGGCGACGATGTCCAGCTTTGCGTCCACCGTCAGCGTCCTGGAGTTTTCCTTGCGCTGCTTCTTGAGCCACTTCTTGAAGGCGTCGTACTCCTCATTGTCAAGGCTCCCGGCGTACAATCGGCCTTCTTTCTTCTTGACACACGGCGGTGTTCCGTCAGTGCTGCCTGCTGCGGTGGCCGATCTGCGCTGCGCCATCTTGGATGCAGAAAGTCGTTGGCATCAATGTGAATAATCGGCAATCCTGGAGGTAACAGGAAAAGATGGTTCTGTGCTTGCGCTCTGAGGTTTGCTGTCTTCGTTCTCTGTTGTGCGTGGGACAGCCAACGGACAATGGAAGCGATTGACGCATATTTCGGGTGGTTTTGAATGTGTGCCGGTGATGAAAACTTATTTTTTCCGCTCACTGATGTCATCCTCTGTGAACAAGAAGAGACTGAGCAAGCGAGGTTGCTGTTGCTTGTGTGCCTAGAATTACCGAATTTCGTTGAAAGATACCGCTACTTTTCTTCAACGACGGTTTCGGAGACGATAGACAGAGCAAAAGCAAGACAAGCAGCCAGAGCAGTTGATTGTTGTTGTGGACGCAAGCACCGACCCAGACCAGCGAGCAGCAGCGAAGAGCAGAGGAACAAGCACACATTCACACAAGGCGAAGATGGCTGAGGACGAGGGTCGCATCATCAAACAAGAGGCCGACTACACGGAGGAGGTCGATGCCTCGCTTCCCATCGCTTCCTCCCTCGCACAGGTTGACCAGCAACGTTTGTCGCTCAAGAACGTCGACAATTCCTTTTTGTTTTTGTTTGGTTTGATGTGTATTGTGTGGTGTATTGTGTGGTGTATTGTGTGTGGTGTGTGCTTGACAAGTACTTACTGTGTGGTGTGTGTGTGTGTGTGTTAGCGTTAGTGTACCATGTCATTCACCTCGATTGTGTCGTCCTTCACTCTCGCCTGCGTTTGTGTGCCGCTCGCTCACACCTTGAACACAAACCCTATTGCGTGCTTGCTTTTCTGGTCTTCGCAACAGGATGGAAAGCTGGACGAGGCCATTGAGTCTCTCCTTCCTCTGGAGAAGAAGAGCCGCATGGTACAATGAAGCAGGCCATGCTGTGCGTCTTGTCTCCAACCCTCATGTTCACTGTTTTGTTTGTGCTATCCCTGATAGTCAGCTCGCACTCACAATGCGTTTCCGATGTAACTGTCCATTCCAATCACCGCTCGTTGTGCAACGCCGTGTCTGTTTTCTAAAGGCCGCGGACATGAAGTCGACAAGCCGCATTCTCGTCCACATTGTCACCATGTGCTTTGAGCAGCAAGCATGGGACAAGATGCTTGAGAACATTGTCATGCTCATCAAGCGGCGTGGCCAAATCAAGAAGGCAAGGGCACCGCTGCTCGTGCTTGCTGTCACCATGACTGTGGTGTTGGTCGTGTGTGCATTCCTGCTGCTGCCACTGAAGTCGATGTTGCTGCTGCTACTGTGGCTGCTGTTGCTGCTGCTACTGTGGTCGCTGTTGCTACTGTTGCTGCTTCTGCCACTCCCGTTGCTGCGTGCTTGTCCCTTTGTAAATGTGACACCTCCACCTCACCCCGGTGCTGTGATGGTGCACAGGCTGTGACCGACATGATCCGCAAGGTGTGCGAGTTTATCGAGCAAGCGCCAGACAAAGCGACCAAGCTCAAGATGCTCGATACCGTGCGCACCATCACCGCCGGCAAGGTCTGTAGTGTGTTCGTGCGTGCGTGTGTTCGTGCGTGCGTGCGTGTGTGTGTGTATGTGTGTGTGTGTGTGTGTGTGTGCTTCATGCACGTGAGTTATCGCGCCACGAGTCACCCCCTGAACCGAGCTCACGACCAACTATCGTGATGCTGTTGTTGTGTGCTGTGCAGATCCATGTTGAGAACGAGCGCGCGCGCCTGACACGCGAGCTTGCGCGCATCAAGGAGGAAGAGGGCAACATCGCAGGTGCGGTGGTGTGGCGTCACGTGTTTCCAAATGTGTGTTGTGCCGCTCAACATGACACCGCCGCCCACGCCCATACATCTATGCACACTGGACGTACATGTGCACACTGCCACATACACGCACACACACGCACTCCCCCCCCCCACACACACTCGCCCACTCACACACACACACACACACACCATACATCCCCGGGCCCAAAATGTGTGCGCGTGCGCGTGTGTGCAGAGGCTGCGGACGTGCTGCAGGAGCTGCAGGTGGAGACGTACGGCACGATGGAGCGACGGGAGAAGGTCGAGTTCATCCTGGAGCAGATGCGGCTGTGTCTCGCCAAGCACGACTACATCCGCGCGCAGATTATCAGCAAGAAGATCAGCACCAAGTTCTTCAAGGACGAGAGCACGCACGACCTGAAGCTCAAGTACCACCGGCAAATGCTCCAGCTCGCCGCACACGACAGGAGGTCAGCTTGTTCCCGCTGGTCTTGTGTGTGTGTGTGTGTGTGTTCGTGTGTGTGTGTGTGTGTTCGTGTGTGTGGAGAGGGCTGCAACACGTGTTTCTTTGCTTGCCTCTTGCTGTTAGATGTCATGTCTTACTGTTCCTCATTGTGCATCACCCCTCTCTTGTCCCCATTGCGCACCACAGGTATCTGGACATGTGCAAGCACCACCGGTCTATCTTCGACACCCCATCTGTCAAGGCCGACGCTGAGGGTGAGCACACGCTCTTGTGTGTATGCATTTGTGTGTTAGTACAGGGGTAGTGGGAACAAACACAAACACAAACCAATACACACATGTGTACATGTGGTGGTGGAGATAACGAGCGTCTCGAGCGCACACGTTTCACGTTGCTCCCATGCTGACACGGATGTCGATGATGATAATGTTGTTGTTGTTGTTGTTGTTGTTGTTGTTGTTGTTGTTGTTGTTGTTGTTGTTGTTGTTGTTGTTGTTGTTGTTGTTGTTGTTGTTGTTGTTGTTGCTGTTGTTCATGTGGATATGATGGTGGCGATGACGTGTTCATGGCGACAGCTGCGAAGAAGGAGTTTCAGAGCGCGGTGCTGTATCTCGTCCTTGCGCCGTACGACAACGAACAGGCCGATCTCATCGCCCGCGTCTCAGAGGTGCGCCTGTGGACCTATCGGGTGAAGGGGGCCGCATATGTGTATGTACGTGCATGTGTGCGTGTGTGTGTGCGGACGTGCGTGCATGTGCGTATGTACGTGTACGTGTGCGTGTGTGCGTGTGTGTGTGTGTGCGTGCGAACATGTGTACGTGTATGCGTGCGAACATGCGTGTGCTCATAACTCTCTCTCGACCGCCGCCGCCACCACCACCGCCTCTGTCGCTGCCGTGTCCGCCCGTCAGGACCCGGTGCTTGAGGACCTGCCGGAAGCGCAGTCGCTGCTGTCGGTGTTCACCACCGACGAAGTGCGGCCCTGGCGTGTGTTTGAGACGCAGTTTGCACCGTTCCTCCGCAGCACAGACGTGTTTGCCGCCACAGAGCAGGGCGAGAAGCAGTGGAGCGAACTCAGGGACCGCATCATCGAACACGTGCGTTGTGTGTATGTATGCGTTCTTGCGTGCGTGTGTGTGTGTTCTTGCGTGTGTGTGTGTGTGTTCTTGTGTGTTTTGTATGTGTGTGGTCTTGATGATTTGGGTTCTTGCTTGCCTGTGCACCTGTTGAAATGCTCATGTCTGTGCATCCGTGCATCAGCGCGTCTACTGAGCATCACAAATGACATGCCACCCACCCCCCCCCCCAACAATCACCCGTTATGTTGTTTGCTCGTCACAGAACATTCGCGTGATGGCGATGTACTACACGCGCATGCGCACGTCCCGAATGGCCGAGCTCCTTGACCTCACAGAGAAGGTGTGTGTGTGTGTGCTTATTCTGTTTGTGTTTGTGTGTATTGCGTGTTTGTGTTTGTATGTGTATGTGTGTCTTGACACGTCCGCGCATCGCGCTGTGTACCGTCTTTACCCACCATCGTTCACCGTGACGTGTTGGTTTCGTCCCATCAACCACCACCACCACCACCACCACCACCACCCCGAACCCGGCTCGCAGGATGCGGAGAAGTATTTGTCGCGGCTGGTGACGCTCAAGACGGTGTATGCGAAGATTGACCGCCCTGCGCGCGTGATTGTGTTCAAGCCGAAGCCAAAGGCAAACCAGGTGCTCAACGACTGGGGCAGCGGTCTCAGGTGAGCACCAATGACAGTTGTGGTGGCGGTGGTGACACGTGTTTGTGTCAGTTTGTTGGGGAGGTGTGATAGGGTCGCGGTTCCTTGTATTTTGCAACCAGCTCATTTCTGATCTTGTGTCTCTAGTCTTGCGTATGATCTCGTTTCTGTGGTGCCGCCCTTTTCTCACTCCACACCCGCTTCCGCGGTTGCTTTGAACGGCCACGATTGCGTTGTTGCCAGCCATCTCATGTCGTTGGTCGACAAGGCAACACATCTCATCCAGAAGGAGCGCATGGTGCACCAGGTCTGAGCGCACACACGTGTCCACCCCGCCTCCTCCACCTCCGCGAGCCCACATCTCAAGAACGCCGTGTTTGGACTCTGTGGCTTTGTTTTGCAGTTGCGTTTGAGGCGATGGCGAGAGTGATGATGTGTTGCATGTGTTATCACAGTGCACGCGCCATGCAAGCCTAACATCACGATCGCAGTCAAGTGCCCCTCCTTTTGTCGTTTGTGTGGTCCGAAGAAATGAACCGATGAGAGATGAATGGAAACGAGCTCATTAATGTAATGTCAACCATAGCCTGGTGCTGTCGAAAGCCTCATGCTGTGTATTGGGCGAGGAACCCATGAACACGCACACATTCGCAGTGATGTGACGTGCACTGCATGCGACGATGCTGCGATGATCAGGGTGCGCGAAATCTGTAGTTGACTATTTGGATGGGTGCGGAGAGAAGGGCACACTCAGAACAAGAGAGAAGAGGGTGTGGGTGGGACAGATGGAAACAGCACGAACTTGCTTGCTTGCTTGCATGCATGCAGTTGGCAATGAGGGTTGCTCCTCGTGTTTCTTGTCTTCACATCACGTGCAATGCCAGCAGCAAAGGGCAGCCTCATTTCTTGCCACTGTCGCCGTCATCACCAGCGTCGTCGTCGTTTTCCGTCATGCGATCGACCTCGCGTTTGCTCTTGCGCCGGTTCCGCTCCTCAAACTCAAGCCTGCACGCAGTGTATGTTTGTTTGTTTGTTTATGTGTGTGTGTGTGTGTTTGTTTGTTTATGTGTGTGTGTGTGTGCGTGTGAGAAGGAAAGGCAAGTGCAGGAGGTACGTGTGACAAGTGTCATTGACTCAATGCATGTGTGCACACTTGCATGACCAAAGTCCTTCGCCCGCCGCCACCCTGCTGCATCCCGGCACCTGTGCTTGATGATGCGTCGCACGATGTCCGCTGTTGTCATTCTCGACCCGCTGTCAAACTGCACAAAGATGTTTCTCTTCTTCGCTTCAGCAAAGATGTCGCCACCAGCCTGTGGGGGGTTGCGTGTGTGTGTGCGTGGATGTATGTATATGTGTGTGTGTGTGTGTGAGTCCAACACCACGACTCCATTGCAACCACATATACAGGCTGTGCTATCGTGTGCATGTGTGTGCATGTGTATGCGTGCATGTGTATGTGTGCATGTGTGTGTCCTCACATTATCGGCCGCATCACGGCTGCCGCGGAAGACCTTGTTCACCTGAACGACACGTGCGCACCAGCAGTTGTCTTGCGTGAGCGTGTGCAGAGCTAGTTGCGCGTGTGTGCACGTGTGTGTGTGTGTGTAAGCAGAAGCGACTTCTTGCTTGCACGCGTGTCACCACCGGACACGAGAGCGGGTGGCCCGCCCATTCTTCAGAACAGCACCTTGAAATGGTCAAGCAGTTCTGCGGAGACGGCCAGCGGCGGGCCAATCACAACCTCGTCCACATACTGCCAGAGAGACAGAGGGACAGAGGGAGGGAGGGACAGAGAGAGAGAGAGAGTGTGTGTGTGTGTGAATGTGTGAGAAGACGAGGAAGTGCTGGGGCAGGCAGTATAGAAGATACGCCGCATGCACACACATAACCCGGTCCACCACAATCCACAATACACAGTTCCCAACCCGACGTATTTTCGCCTCCAACACCTGTACACTCACGCGGCAGGCGAGGACGGACAGGAGGCGTTCATGGAGGTTCATGATCGGGTAGTTCTGGCCGTGCAGCGCATTTGCGTTCTGTTGCGCAAACACGCGCGCGTGTGATGTGTGTCAGCACAGCTGGTGTGTTGGGAAGTTTGGGTGGACACAAGAGACGGGGAGAGGAAAGGCGCGCATGGAGACGGCGACAGCAATCAACAAGCAGCATGCATACAGCTATGCGCGTGTGTATGTATGTATGCATGTACGTATGTATACGCTGTGTGTGTGTGCTTGTGGGTGTACCTTGTCGGAGTGCACGCCAACGATGAGGAAATCGCACATGGACCGCGCCTTCTTCAGCGCCGCAATGTGACCCACGTGGAACAGGTCAAACGTGCCTGGAACAGAAATGAGTGAGTGAGTGAGTGAGTGAGTGAGTGAGTGAGTGAGTGAGTGAGTGAGTGTGTGAGTGTGAGTGTGTGTGTGTGTGTGTGTGTGTGTGTGTGTGTGTGTGTGTGTGTGTGTGTGTGTGTGTGTGTGTGTGTGTGTGTGTGGGTGGGTGGGAATGAGCAGCCCACTTAATGTTGGTGGCAATTGTGTGGTTACAACGGCAGGTGGATGGGTCAATGCAGAGAAAGGTGTGATCGAAACCCAGTGCCACGTGATGCGATTGGGGTTTAAATGGAGAGCGTGTGTTCCGTGGGGCTATAAAGGACAGCACAAGCGTGTGATCGGCAACGTGTGCACGCACCTTGGATGTATCCAACGACGTCGCCAGGCTTGGGTTCCTTCTTGTCCGAGAACTGCACAATGCGCTGTGTTGGCGAGGCCGGTATTGATTGGTTGGTTGTGGCAGTGGTGAGATGCGTTGCAGATGGATACTTGCACACGATCAATGTCACAAGCAGCACGAGCAAGGCAAAGACACACCAAGCGAAAGATCAAGGGCAACACACACATATATGCACAGACACACGCACAGACACACAGGCACATACGCACATACACACAGACACACACACACACATATGCACAGAAACACGCACACATACGCACGGACACACGCACACATACGCACAGACACACACACACACATACGCACATACACACATACGCACAGACACACACATACATACGCACAGACACGCATACCTTGGTGGTTGGCAGGAACTGGGAAGCGCCCGTGTAAGGGCTAACAATATCCTTTGGCTTTCCCTGCATCTCGGACACGTGCGGGATGGACATGGGCTTGTCTTCCTCGTCGGAGGTGAAGTGCGTCTTGGTCATGAGCAGCATCCGGCCCACCAGGTCCGTCGTGGACACGCCTTGTGTTCGCGCGTACTCCTTGTACCGGTTCGCGGCCTTGACAAGATGGTACGCATCTTGCCCGTCACCCTTTGTATCATGGAACGGGAGCGCAACACGCCAGCGCGGCACAGCAGGGCAGCATACAGTTTCACATGGCGGCGTGAGACACAGCTGCGCGTAGGGGTGCGCATGTGTGAAAGTGTGGATGTCGAATGAATCACTCAGGCCACACAAAGACACGTGTCAACGGACGCACCGCAGTGGTGATGTCGTCGCCGTGGACGCAAAAGTCGCAGTTGTACTTGTCAAGGACGTCCAGCTGCGTGACATATGGTGCATCCTCCACCACTTCGTCAACCCATTTGCAAGCGCGGACCATTTCGTACCTTCCCCACACGACATGGCAGAGCAGTGGCAGTGTGCACAGTTCAGTTTGCACTGCTGTTGATCTGCAACGATAACAAAGGCACGCACACACACGCACGCACACACACGCACGCACACACGCACACACGCACACACACACACACACACACACACACACACACACACACACACACACACACACACACACACACACTGACCGCTCTTCCTCGTTCATGACGGGTGGGCCTTTGTTCTTGCGGATCTCCTCGTCCGAGTGAACGCCGACGATGAGGTAGTCGCCCATAGCCTTGGCTTGACGCAGTGCGTTCGCGTGGCCAAAGTGCATCATGTCGAAGCTGCGCAACGATCGCCAGTAGCATGACGAAGTGAGGGAGGGAGGGAGAGCATGTGCAGATGAGTGGTTGATGAAAGAGGAAGGTCACGGCCAAAGGAACAAAGGAAGGTGATGTGGCGGCGGCAAAGAAAGCTCAGACGATGTCAGCATGATGGGATGCCATGGAGGCAGCATCAACACCAGCCAGCCACAAACGTACCATCCATCGCACCACACCCGCACGGGCTGCTTGGCCTTCTTCGCATCCGGCTCGCTGCTCATCCTCGCTGCCTTTCTTCTCTGGCGTCTTGATCTCTATCGCGGTGTTGCAGTGAACAAGAAGGGTGTTGTGTATGGCTGTATGTGTTGTTGCACAATGCCAATGTGTTTTTCAGACGCAGAAAACGGGACACGCCTTCCTCTTCTTCTTCGTTTGCGTGTCTGCTCTGGTATGGTGTGGTGTGGTGTCTTGGTGTGGTGTCTGCTGTGCGACCTCTCACCTCACTTTATGTTAGTTTGGAATGATGTACTTGGTAGGCGACAGTGGTGGTTGGCCGCAGAGCAAGCAATGTAACAACACACACACACACACACACACACACACACACACACACACACACACACACACAGCACAAAGCAGGCAAGGCGCAGTGCAGTGGGCTGTCAGATGAACAAGCACACCAGCACAAAAACCAAACAGCGTGTAACACAGAACCAACAACACATGAAGCAAAGCGTAAGTGAAACAGCCATTCACAGCAGCCACGGCCCTTCCTTTGCCCATTGGGTGCAGCTATCATATCACATCTTGCGTCCCCCATGAAACAATCAAGCACGTCATCATCACAGCGATGGTGGGAACTTGGTGTTGAACCGCTTGACAAACTTGGCCACATGCCCAAACTTGGCCCCAGATTCCATCATCTGCTTGCGGAATTCCGAGCCGAGGTCAATGCAGGCACGGCATGCCTCCACATCGTCCACGCCAAGCTCCTTCAACACGGGCCCAAGGGTGCGCGCAAACCCTTCCTGTCGCAGCCACGCCCAGAACACAGCGTGGGCAGGTGGCTGCGTTGTTGCTGCAGCTGTCGTCGCTGTTGTTCCTGCAGCTGCAGCAGCAGCAACAGCTGTTCTCACAGCGTTTGACTGCGTCACATTCAAGTGGTGTATGTGTGTGTGTGTGTGTGTGTGCGTGCGTGTGAGTATTGGAGAAATGTTGCAAGCTTTCATGGTGAGCGTCTTCAACCCATCATCAAACTGAATTGCCATTCTCACCGTGCGAGCACGCGCAGCAGGGTGCCTCCCATGGGACTGAGGTGTCCCGCCATGTGCGTGGCCATTGCTGCCCTGTTCACGTGCACCCTGGGAGCGCGCGCGTTGCTGCTGTTGCTGCTGCTGCTGCTGCTGTTGTTGCTGCTGCTGTTGTTTCTGCTGCTGCTGTTGTTGTTGTTTTTGCTGTTGCATTCGTCGCTGCTGCTGCTGTTGTTTCTGCTGCTGCTGTTGTTGTTGTTTTTGCTGTTGCATTCGTCGCTGCTGCTGCTGTTGTTTCTGCTGCTGCTGCTGTCGGCGTTGCAGTGCCTGTTGTCGCTGCCACAGCCGTTCGTCGTGTCGCAGTTGCTCCTGCCGCCGCTGCATCTCGCGCACCTCCTGCCGCCGCACTTCAGCAGCAGAAAGACCGCTCACGCGTCGGCCATCACCACTGGCATCCGCAGCGCCCCTTGCGTCCCCACCATTGCCACCATCGTCGTGGCCATCGTTGTCATCATCATCATCATCATCACCGTCATCATCCTTCACAATCACGGCTGCCCTGTCGCTGCCACCGCGGCGCTGGGCACTGGCGGCGGGTGCAGATGACGATGACGATGATGATGACTCGGAAGCCCGGGTGCGGGCGGCTGTCTCAACTTGCTGCATCTAATATGGGTTTAGCACGCATGCATACATGGAGCGAACATGTGAGTGTTCGGCGCTGAAAGCGAGTGTCGTGTATGTGTGCTGTGTATATGCTTGTGCAGTGCGGTGCGCGACAGCACAAGGGATTGATGAGTAGACACGCACACACGCAGATACACACGCAGACACACAACTACGCGGAACAAGTGAGTGCTGGTGATGTACACATCATCAAACATACGATGACTTTCTGCAGAACGGCAACTGTCTCCTTGTCGTCAGCGTCCTGCGCAAGATGAATGGGCAGGCGGCCCTGCGACAGGTTGCGTTGCAGATGTGCATGCAGTTTCGTTGGTTGATGATGTGTGCATGCGTGTGTGTGCGTGCATACGTGTGTGTGTGTGTGTGCGTGTATAAGAGAGAGAGAGAGTGTGTGTGTGTGCGTGCACCTGTGCATCGCCGATGGTTGCATTTGCCTCGGCAGTCAGAAGCACCTGCACCACGTCCTTCTTCTGGGCATGCACAGCATGGTGCAAAGCCGTCCACCCCTGAGAGTCATACATGCAACAGGAAGAGGGCGGTGTGAGATTGGTATGCCAGGCGGTTCGTGAACACGCGCGCAGGCATTGGAGGTGCGAGGCGATGAAAGAATGAAGACTGGGAACAGACTATCCACAGCACAAACTTGATGGAAAAAGGCAAGAAGAGATGAGATCACACACGCATACACACGCGCGCGCACACACACGCGCACACACGCGCACACACAAACACACACATTCGCACTGTGAACGCACAATATTGTCTTGGATGTCCGGTTTTCCACCGTTGTCGAGGAGGAGTTTGGCAATGGCGGGAAATCCTTCCATCGCTGCGTGATGCAATGCAGTGCGGCCCTGAATTGCGACCATTGACCAGTCACATCACCAAGAGTAAGCGGATGAAAGACGTGGATCTTGAAAGAATGGCAGGTGGAGGGGAAGAGAAACAGGCAAGCAAAGAGGCCAGCAGCAAACAGAGCACACACACAAGGAATCCCGCGAACGCACACGAGCAAGCACGCACACTCCAACACACACACATACACACACACTCTCTCTCTCCCACATGCACACATACAACCACGCACACACACACACACACACCTTGTCATCCTGCTCGTTTGGGTCTGCGCCTCTCTGCAGGTGAGCGCTGGCGTAATCGGCATTGCCGGCGTGGCATGCCGCGTGCAGCGGATACAGGGCAGACAGCAGCGTCGCAACCGCGGTCGGCCTGTTCTGGGCACGCGCAATGTCCAGCGGTGTCTGGCCCTGTGAACTCAAAACCACACACACACACATGTACACATAAACAATGTCATGGGTCAGGTGAGGTTTGCAGTTTTTCCATACGCACGGATGAAACACGTGAACGTTTGTTTGTGTGCGTGAATCACAGTGCAGGTCAGCCCATGTGTATTTACTCTTCACACAGACACAGCAGTCTTCGCACGCACGTGTTCGTCTTTCAGTGTTGGGTTTGCGCCGAGGCTGAGCAGCATCTCAAGCGTCTCGTCGTTGTGCGCGCCCGCAAAGTGTGCCGGTGTGTGGCCCTATTGGTGAAGGTGGCGATGGTGAGCGTTGGTGTGTGATGGGTGATGAGTGTGTTTGGAGCAAACAAGATACTTGTGGCTCGATGATGTTATGTTATCCAAAACAAAACTTGCATGCGTGTGTGTGTGTGTGTGTGTGTGATTGTGGCGCGGTGGAATTGGGTGGATCAGGGGGGAGTCATTTTTGGCTTGCTCAAAGGCCACGCACGGCCAAGCCCGGATACACAGCGCACGGCAGCACGCCCAGACCTGGTTGGAAGCGGCGTTGACATCGGCGCCACGCTCCACCAGCAGATGGACAATGCCGGGGGTGTGGGCGACGTGAAGTGCTTGGCGGCCCTGTAACGCGCGTCGCACAACCGGTAAGACAACAGTGATGAGCGCTTGCATTCGCAACCACGGACAGGAGGCAGCCACGCCTGTACACTTGGTGCACTTGCATACGTACACACACAGGCACACAAGCAAACTTGTTCGCAGGTACGCGCAGTCACACACACACACATACGCACGCACGCACGCACGCAAGCAGAAAAGCACAACTTGTACACCTCGTTGTCTTTGTCCTGCACGGTTGCGCCGTGCTCCAGCAGCAGATTCACGAGCTCTGCAAAGCCACGTTGGCTGGCCTGATACAGCGGTGTCTTGCCCTGTGGCATCGCGCACAACAGGAAGAAACAAGGGACCACATGATCATGTTTGGTGTGAGCGTGGCACATGCCGCCAACAAATGCAACCGAACACACACAGAGAGAGAGAGAGACACACACACACAGAGAGACAGAGAGAGAGAGAGAGAGAGAGTGTGTGTGTGTTTGTGACACACACACACACGCACATACACACACATACAAACACAAGCACACAGAAACACACGAATGGACATTTCGAGGCGCACCGCGTGGTCTTTGATGGAAGGGTTGGCGCCGCGCTGGAGAAGGAGCTCGGCCAACGGCAGATCGCCGCTTCGGGTGGCATAGTGCAGCCCAGTAGCACCCTTGCACGAGTATCCATCATCGATATTCCAAAGTAACGCAGCCACAAGTGGAAGCAAGGCCAAGCAAGCGAGAAGGGAAGCGTGCATGACAAGCGACTGTGAGCGCGCGCATGATTGTGTCTCAGTGCTCCAAAAAGACGCAAGCAACAACAACACACACCGCCACAGCCAGAAGGAAATGACAGCCATCCAGAACAGGGAAGCAACCATCATCACCGCCAGGACAACCACGATCAGAACGATCAGGACAGCCAAGACCACAACCACGACCACGACTGCACACATGCGCAAGTCTCACATGCTCGTCTCGTTCGTTGACGTCCTTTGCACGGGAGAGCCAGCCTCCGTTCAGCAGCGAGGTGACCTTCCGCACATCCCCTTCAATACACGCTTCGTGAAGAGCACCCATCCTCCCTTTCCTTGCGCGTTGACGCTGACGTGGGCTTGGGCTGTGTCTAGTGGATCAATGAGTGTGGGTGGTGTGGACAAACGTGTTGTGTCGACGTGAACGTCAGCAGTGCAGCTGTCCTTCTCACAGTCCGCACGGCAACCAAAACAAATAATTTGTGGTGTCGTGAGCCGTCGACAGTTCGATTCGGTTTTGTCGTCGTTCAGCAACAGCCAGATCACACAACCAAGCAACCAACCAGGCAAGAAGGCAAGACGGCACCGCCCATCGCTTGCTTGTTGTCACATCGCGCATCATCGGAGCGACGATGTTCAGGGGCAAGTATGAGCCGTATGCGGAGCCGGCGCTGGCCACAATCCGCGGCCTGCTGTGTGCGGGCGAAGAAGGCGACAGCATGAAGCGCGTAGGCGTGGTTGCTGTGGCCATTGCCAGCCAGATGAGCCATCTCCACGAGCACCGGCGCTTGTCACAGGCACTCACCAGCCCACCACCAACGCAGCAGCCCACACCACACAGGCACCAGCAGCCTGCTCAGCGACAGCCCTCCCGTGCACCAGCACGACCCACGCCACGAGCAGCCACAACACCCGCGCGCCCAGCAGAACCAGTGCCCAGCACCAGCACGATCAGCGGCGGGGCTGGCGATATCGATGACTCGCTCGTCCTGCGGCGCGCGATTGATCAAGCCGCAGCCACGTGGCACCTCACCCGTGATGAGGAGGCCCTGCTGCAAGACGGCAGCGTGTATGTGGACAAGAGCAAGTGGCAGTTTCTGTTCCAGGACGTGCATACCCTCTGTGTCGGACCACATGCACCGAGCCTCTACCTTGATGTTGCCGCCACCTTTGCAGCCAAAGCCACCGTCATTCGCACCGTGAGTTCTGCAACCTTGGTTGCAGCGTGTGCGTGTGTGTGTGTGTGTGTGTGAGAGAGAGAGAGAGATAGATAGAGAGAGAGTGTGTGTGTGGGTGCGGATGTACGTGTGCATGTGTATATGTGTACGTGCGTTTGTGGATGATAGCGTGCATGTCACATCGACACGCATTCATGCGTGTACTATTCATCGTACCTGTTAGGAACTGGCGCGGTCGGCTGAAGACGGGTTCTTGCTGCGGTACCGGGAGGCATTCAGCAAATACAGAGATGCCATCACTTACATAGACATGGCGTGCAAGTGCGTGCACTGCTCTCTGTTGAAGTGGGGCAAACTTGTCCACAAATATTTGTGTGTGTGTGTGTGTGTGTGTGTGTGTGTGTGTGTGTGTGTGTGTGTGTGTGTGTGTGTGTACGCGCTTGTGTTCGCACCTATCCGTGTTGCATTGCGTACCCTCGTTCGTTTGCGTGTCG
>NW_004754913.1:171576-174076 GCF_000188695.1 Salpingoeca rosetta | reverse complement strand
CACAACCCACATGTGTGTATGCACTCGAGCTTGCGCCAACGCAAGCCATCATAACAGCAGCCAACAGTGATCAACACACAACACGCACTAACCCATGCATGTACAGTCATAACAGTTACACCACAAAGAAGCAAACAGGGTTGAAGAAAGTTGCGCATCAACATGTTCATCATCAAACCGCAACCATAACCCCCCCCCTCCACACAGACAGACACAGACACACGGGGTCTAGAAGATGCCCTTGGCGCGGAGATCGTGCTTATCAAACGACAAGCCATCCAACGTGGTGTACGCGTCGTAACAAAGCTGCGGAAACTCGCTCGCTTGAATGCGCTGCGCAACAGCGCGGTCGGTGGCAATGGCGCCCATCATCACGCACGCCTCGCTCTGAACGTGCCGGTCGCTCTTGTGTGTTCGCATTGCAGCCAGCGCCACGTCGATGCCGCCCTTGTCTGCAATCGTGCGCCTCTCGTAGGAGTTGCCGGCCAGCGCACCCAGCGCCTCGCACCCGCGCCCCTGCATGTCTCCGTTGTTGGCGAACCTCTTCATTGCATCCAGCACCACATCAACACCGCCCTGCGCAAAGGCCTCCTTCCTGCATACCCAATATGCAGAGAGGAGCACAAGCGTTTCGCATGCCCGCTTCTGCACATTGACGCTGACGCTGAGAGCCACCATTGCGGCCAACACGGCGGCGACTGCTCCGCTCTTCGCCAGGGCGCGCGTGGTGGAGGTGGCGCCCTCGCACAAAGCAGCCACTGCAGAACACGAAGTCCACACCACTTTTTCGTTGTTCCTGTGCGTCTTCATGGCAGCCACCACGGTATCCATGCCGCCCGCTGTTGCAACCTTCTTCTTGATGGCCTTGCTGTCATATGCCATGCTCCACAACGCCTCGCACGCCGGTGTCTGCACCTCTGGGTCTGTGCTGTGGCGTTGCATGGCCAGCACCACACAAGCAACTGCACCTTTGCCTGCAACTGTCGCTGCAATCGCGTTGTCCCTCGCCAACGCGGTCAGGGTGCTGCACGCCTGGGCCTGCACTGCGCCATCGTCAATGAACACGTGCATCGCCGCCAGCACAGCGTCGGCAGCATGCTGGGTTGTGGCGAAGCTGATGTTGTTGTGGTTCGCTATCCTTGATAGCACAGAGCACCCCTGCTCCTGCACAGGTTGCTCACATCTGTATTGCTTCATCGCCTCCAAGACAGCCTCAGTTCCGCCCTTGCTTGCGACGGCAGTCGCACTGTGGGCGTCGAAGCACAACGAGTTGAGTGCACCGAGAGCGTTCTCCACCACCTCTGCGTTGCTGCTGTGGCTCTTCATCGCACTCAGAATGACATCGACCCCACCGTTTCGCGTAATTGTGACCTGCATCTTGTCGTGCTTGTCGTCACCCTCTGCCAACGCTGCCAGCAGCATGCACCCGTAGGCGTACACGTCGGCGTTGTCGCCGTGCACGCCCATCGCCCGTAGCAGAAGCCCCATCATGTTGTCGCTGCAGAAGGTACGCAGCAGTGGTTCGTTGCCGATACGTTGCACCACCTGCGTCAGCGCACGCAAAGCGGCAGCACAGTGCCTGGCATCCGCACAGTTGGTGCCGATTGCACACAAGAGGAGAGCCCCACGGCACGCGGTGTTTGCGATAGTCTGGGCACTGTCAGGGCTGGAAGTTGCCACCTCTCCCAGCACGCGCCACCCCCATCGCTGTATGTCCGCATCAGGCTTGTGGTCGAGCATTACGCGCATCACGACATCAATTCCGCCCTCGTCTGCGATGCACTGTTGGTTGCCGTCGTGGAGGGACAGCTGCATCAGCGCAGCGCACGCGCGCTCTCGCACGTTTGCCAACGTGCACTTCCTCATGACACGCAGCAGCACGCCAACGCCTCCCAGCACTGCAATTGTCCGCTTATTGACGGCGTTTTCTGAGGCGATGAGCGCCAGCACATGGCATCCTTGCTGTTGCACTTCTTTGGCCTTGCGCTTGGCCTGCATGGCCCTCAGGACAACATCAATGCCGCCCTTGCCAACAATCTCGCACACGGTGCTACCGCTGTTCAAGGCCAGCTTCTGCAGCGCGCAGCACGCCTGCGCCTGCACCCTTGCGCTGCCTGCGTGGCGCCTCATTGCACTCAGCAGGGCGTCAACGGCACCGGCAGCAGCCCCCGCTGCGCGCTTTGCCTCGCTGGCCTGCGCCTGCTTCGCCAGTGCCGCGCAGCACGCTTGCTGCACTGCCGCCGAGTACGAGAAGGTCTTTGTCATGGTCTTGACAATGTCGACCGCAGGCGTGTTGGCGCCGTTCTGCTCGAGATGGTGGATGGCGTCCTGCTCATCCTCACCCAGCGTGACCTCAGTGGTGGGCTGTGTCGCCTGTGCTGCGTCGCTGTCGCCCCAATCGTTGTTGTCGTCGCCAGCGTCATCGTAGTCATTGTTGTTGTTGCTGCTGCTGCTGCTGCTGGTGCTGCTGCTGGTGGTGATGTTGGTGGTGGTGCTGGTG
>NW_004754913.1:154076-164076 GCF_000188695.1 Salpingoeca rosetta | reverse complement strand
TCCACTGCACTCTGCGTTTCCAAAAGACGCAGAGGCAGAATATCTTCGCCAGGAGCGCTTGATCCTCGAGCGCCTGGGTCTCTCCCACCTTGGAGGTGCGTGCATGCGTGCGTGCGTGAACGTGCGTGTGTTTAGCGGCCTTGTGGCACTGCAGCTACTGTACTTGCAGTTGTTGCTGCACGTGTTGTTGGTGCGCATGTCAGTCGCCACACATGACGAGAAATGGGCTCACACACCTGCACACACACTCGCACACGCGCGCTCGACGCACGCACACGTCCATGCACACACACTCGCACACGCGCACACGCACAACGGACGTTGACACAGAGAACTACCCGTTCCGCCACGCCCCAAACTCGCCCCACAAATCACAACAGCAGCGGCAACAACAGCAGCACGACCAGCCAGATGACAACCACAATCACGACGATGATGATGATGGCGGTGGTGGTGCCCATTTTCCGCCGAATGCGGTGCCGCCAACACAGGGGCCGCTGTGGCCACAGGGCGGCACGAGCTCGACTGAATCCAGTCCCGTGCGGCCGCGACGGACACAGCCATCACAGCCACCGTCATCACACCAGCCGCACCAACACCTTGACCAGGAGCATGCCAGTGGCCTGTCTTCGCACAGCCGCCGCCCATCGCAGTACAAGAGGAGAAGCAGCGGTGTGGACAGACGCGCACGCAAACGCGCCATGATCGTTTCTGGACAGATGTTCTCGGATGATGATGACGACGGCGACGACGATGATGATTTTGATGATATGGGAGCCACACGTGTTGGGCGTGGCGGCGGCGGCCGTGGGTCTGGTCGTGTGGGGTCGAGGAGAGATGATGCTGCTCGCCCGCCGACGCCGATTGCGTCGAGCCTGCGAGAACCTGGAGGCGCGGCTGGAACTGGTGGTCATGATGACGACGATCACGATGATGACGACGGCAGTGGTCGCAGCAGCACGCCGTTCAGCCAAAAGAGCGCGCACTCACAGGAGCAAGCACGGCAGCGCCGACAGGGACACGTGCCTGCACCCCACGGGCGGCTGGCGTCGCAGCGCGGGCGCGCGGTGGCGACCAAGGCGATGATGAGGAAAATGGGCCCTGGTGGCGTGGGCGAGCTATCGCAATCAAGCGCAGTGACTGCTGCTGTCGGTGGTGGCGGCGGCAACAGGGGAGACGGTGATTGTGGGATGCCGCTGCTGACGCCGGGCCAGAGCTCGTGCGCTGCGGAGAGCGAGAGGATGGCCGTGGGCGATGCCGATGATGATGCTGAGGAGGAGGCGATGCTAAGGATGATGATGGGAGGGGACGAAGGAGGAGGAGAAGGTGGTGGCGAGGACGACGGTGTGGCGGCGAAGGCAGAGACGAGGCAGCCACAGCCACAGCCGCAAGCACCACGCGCAAGAGACAACAACAGCAACAACAGCAACAACAACAACAACAACAACAACAACAACAACAACAACAACAACAACAACAACAACAACAACAGCAACAACAAGAGCAGTGGCGGCGAGGCGAATAACGCTGGCAATGACACCACCACTGCCCCTACCGCTGGCACCACGTCTGCAAACGTGCACGCAAAGTCGCTTGAGCGTGCATTGGATGGGTTGTCGTCGTTTGAGTATGCACGTGCAGACGGAAGTGGCCGACAGCGGCTGCGGCGACAGGACAGCCACAACCGGGGCGGCAGCGATGGCGGTGACGATGGTGGTGGACAGCAGGTCGTGAAGAATGCCGAAAGCAGCGGTGACAAGCACGTTGTCTTTGCAGTGGATGTATCAACGACAGCAGCAACAGCAGCAACAACGGCAACATCAATGGCGACAGCGACAGCAGAAATGACGGCTGGTGTCACGGCAACAGTAGCTGCAGGGAACACGGTTGCTGCTGATCACGAGACCACCACGACGGACACCGCCATGGCCACCACCACCACCACCACCACCACTGCCACTGGTGCCATCGCAACGGCCAACATGAGCAGCGACTTGCTCGACGACGACGATGATGATGGGCTGCTGGAGTTGTTTTTCGAGGACTAGAAGCAAGAGGCGGCACGTATCGCATCCCTGTGTTCATTTGCAGTGTCGAGAACGTGTCATGGACCGCATGTCGTGCACGCATGCGTGGTGTGCGTTCTGGATATCTTGTGGTTTGGCGTGACATGTGACGTGACGTTTCTTCTGTGCCTCTGCTTTGTGTGGCATGTGCATAAATGAACGTATGCCTCATTGGTCATCAAATCACGTGTTTATTGTGCTGAGAAACGCAATCGGAGGCGGGGAAGAGAGAAAGGAGAAGAAGAAGATCGAGGAAGGGAAGAAGTGGAAGAACAGGAGAAGAACACAGAAGAAAGCGGTGTGAAAGAAGGGAAGGAACAGCGCGGGGAAGAGAGGAAGAAGCAGCAGAGAGGAAGAGGGGGCGGAGGCGGCGTGAAAGAAGGGAAGGGAGTGGGGCAAGAAAGCGCAGGACAGGAAAAAAGGCAGACAGGAAGGGGGGGGGGGGAAGAAATCGAGGGAAGCGCATGGAGTGGTGCGCTGCGGAGGACGGGCTCAAGCACCGTGTTCCTGTGCTCAGCTCACTCAAGACACGGTGATGACCTTGGAGAGCGTGGAACACATCTCACAGCCCTCCTTAGGGGAGTAGCAGTAGGAGGCATCAATCGTGTACGTCGCGCTCTCAGCATCTGAATGGAGGCATAGCCAAGGTTAATTGTACATGTGAAGCAAGTCAGACTTGAATGAGTGTGTTACAATGCGGTTTTTTGTGTGGCAGGAGCAGTTACAGTGGGCGGAGCACGCAGAAGTCAGAAGCCAGGTTTGCATCTGTGATGGGACATTAAGCATTCACCTATTCACTCCCTCAACACAATATGCTATGGACGGCATGGATTCACTCACACTGATGAAGCTCGTGAACTTGTTTCAGGAAGGGGAGTGTGCCTGATGTGGTCGAGGACTCAGACCACGAAATGTGGAACGAGAACGTGGTGAGCGTGGGCTACATGTACGTGCAAAGGTGGGTGGGCGTATGGAGAACAGGCATTAGATTCGATGCTTTCACAAAGCAAATGACAATCATGAATCAAGCAGGACAGCTGTCACAGCGTTCACGCAAAGCAGCATTCACACACAAGCCCACGGGACAAGGTGACGGGGCAGGGATAGGGGGATGCTTGTTCAAGCGTTGTTTCACTTACGTCGCAGTCCCCAAACCAGGGGAGCAACGCAACGGCAGCGCGGTCGCCCGGGACGGGCACAATCGTGGAGTTCGCCGAGATGCTTGGCCGGCACATCGGTGGGCACGATGTGCGAACGTGGTTGGCGTTGATGGGAGCGGCCGGGAGGGCGGCCGTGAGGGCGAGCTGCTGGGACACCACTGCCCCCAACAGCAGCAGGGCTGCTCCAAAGCAGCCAGCAAAGGCCTTGAGTAGACGCATTGTTGCAGGACGGAGGAGGGGAAGATGGGAGAGGAGGTGGCTTGGTGCGTTGGCGGAGGCTCCTCTTGGTGTGGCTTGGTGGTTTAGTGGTTTGGTCGCTTGGTTCGAGCTGGAAAATGAACTGGCTCACTGAGCATCCCCCACTTGTATTCCGCTGAGCTGGTAGTGGTCTAGAGTAAGAGAGCTGTGTGTCTCTGTGTGTGTGTGTGTGTGGGTTGGGTTGGGTGGCGTTCAGCACTTGTGTACAGTCACAACTCAGCCGCTGGAGGCGCTGAGACACGAGCAATTCCCCGCCATGTTACTTTGTGCGTGTCACGCCCAAGCTCCAGAAAAGAACAGAGTGAGTGTGTGTGTGTGACAACAGACCAACAAAGAGAAAGAAGGCAGAAGCACACTGCTACACTGAAGACTGGAGCAAGGGGGGCGGGGGTGCCTTTGTCTTCAAGTGTTGCTGCTGGCCACTTTTCACTGCCGCTGATGCAACGATGTCGCTCACTGGCAACTGGAGGT
Organism: Salpingoeca rosetta; assembly: GCF_000188695.1. NCBI lineage: Eukaryota > Choanoflagellata > Craspedida > Salpingoecidae > Salpingoeca > Salpingoeca rosetta. Next base: position 160,121 of record NW_004754913.1, on the reverse strand, counting down.
CGGAGGTGACACACACAATAATAAAACCAGACGCAGGCAAGCAGGGACAAAGAAACCAAAGCAAGCGCATTGTTGTGATGTGATGTGACATGAGGACGTCATGTCACTGATCGCTTGATTTGCGGCTGTGGGAGGCGAGTGGACAAAGCGAAGAAAAACAAATTTCAAAAGTTCTGCACAGTCACATGTCTTTCGCAGGAAATCATGGCCAAGTATCCGAGCCTTGTGTGTGAACCGTTTGCTCGTGAACACCCATACAAACACCCACCCACACCCACCCACACCCACGCACACACACAGGTTGTGGACAACTGATCGCCAGATGTGCGCGCGTGTGTGTTCGCCTTGGTTGACCTCAGAGCAAGTTGTATTCATGTGAAGTGGAGTGGAGTCAAGCCGCAGCGACGGCAGCGAGACAGGGAGGAAGAAGGGAGCAAGGGAGAAGGTGGTTGAAGAAACGCCATGCAGAGAGGAAGCCATTGTAACAACAAAACGGTCACATACAGACAGAGAGACATGCAGACAGTACACGCGCGCGCGCACGCAGTAGACAACGGAAGGCGCGGTAGCACACGAAGCGGGCTCACGCGTTACTTGTCTCCATCCCCTTCCTTCTTCTTGTCATCATCCCCCTCCTTCTTCTTGTCATCCTTCTGGGCACTACCGGCAAGTGAGGCCAGCATCTGCAGTTGGAGCAAACACACACCACCAGTACCGGTCGCCAGTGAGCACAGCATCCAATGCATCCCTGCGGCAACAGCAGCAGCAGCAACAACAACAACAACAACAACAACAACAACAACAACAACAACAACAACAACAACAACAACAACAACAACACCAACACCAACAACAAAAACAAGCACAGGAACAACGACAGCAAGCCCCCCCCCCAACTTCAACCACCATCCATCACGCCACGCCACGCGTGTGTGCGCACCTCCTGCACTTGTGCGTCGGATGGATCAACGCCCGGCAGCTCGCCAAGGAGGCCCGTCAGGTATGCCGGGTCCTGGAAGATGTCCATTGCGCTCTCTGCTGCCTCGTCCTTTGGCGGCTCCTGCGGCTTTGCTGCCTCCTCTTCCGCCTTCTTCGCCGACTCATCACCTTCCAGCTTGCTCGCCTTAGCGGCAGGCTCGCTCTCGTCCTTGCCCGTGTCCATCGCCTCGCTGCCCGACGGCCTGCGCGCAAACAGGGCGGGAATAAGTATGATATGGTATGTGTGTTTGATTGGGGCGAACAAGTGCATGCTTGTGCTTGTGCTTGTTCTTGTGTGAGGTGGGGCTGGCAGAGGCAGGTATTGTGTCCATGGCAACGTGAAGGCGCTGACGCACTGCTGATCTTGGAGCGACATCTGCATGGCGTATTGGAGCATCTCCTCCTCCGTCATCGCATCAAAGTTGGGCATGCCTGGCAAGTGAACGACATTAAAGGGCGATGAATGAGTCTCAACTACAGCAGCACAACTGACCGATCGTGAAAACGCGCGATCATTCGGTGACAATGACAGACGCATGCACACACACACACACACACACACACACACACACAAACCTGACACAAACACGATACACGTTATACACAAACAACAACAACAACAACACATACACACATCACAACATACAGATAGAAACAGGCCCTCGCACCTCCTGTGGCTGCTGGGGTCTGTGTCTCTGGCTGGGACGTGGCGGCCTGCTGCTGCTGCTGCTGTTGCTGGGGCGCAGCCTGTGCGTCACCGGTGGCAGCGGTGGTCGCTGCCCCCTCACCCTGCTGCTCCTGCTCCTGCTCCTGGCCGGTTGGCGCCTCACCGCCCTCCGTCTGTGCGCGCTGCTGCCGCTGCCGCTCTTCCTCAAGCGATATCCTCAGCGCCATGGCAAGCTCAGGGTCATTCTCAAGGTCAAGGTCCCCGCCCATGCCTGCAGGCACGCCGGACGGGGCGCTGTGTGTGTGCGTGTGTGTGTGTGTGCGTGTGTGCGTGAGTGAGTGAGTGAGTGAGCGTACATGTGCGCGCGTGTGTATGAGTGAGTGAGTGAGTGAGTGAGTGAGTGAGTGAGTGAGTGAGTGAGTGAGTGAGTGAGTGAGTGAGTGAGTGAGTGAGTGAGTGAGTGAGTGAGTGAGTGAGTGAGTGAGCGTACATGTGCGCACGTGTATGAGTGAGTGAGTGAGAGGAGGTGTCAAAGGGGCCAAGAACACAAGTGCCAGCGAGCACACGGGCATGGGCATGTGGGCAACTTACGCTTCTGTGGCAAACATTGGCGAAGACATGATTGAGTCTGAGAGGCGGCCCGAGCCCGAGGGAACAACAACCAGGTGGCTGCAACCAATGCCAACAACAAGGGTCGAAGAAACGTGGCAGCCACAGCACGGTCAGGTGGTGTTGTGGAGGTGAGATGTCGGCTTAGATGCAGGGCACTGGTACGTGCGCAAGGGGATAAAGCGAGCAAAGGGAGGAAGGGAGGAAGGAAGGGAGGAAGTGAAGGGAAGGAAGACAGGAAGGAAGGAAGAAGGAACTGAAGGGAAGGAAGAGAAGCAGAAACAATACAAGGAAGCAGAAACCGTGGACGCAAGGAGCAAGGGGCGGGGGCACCGCGCACCTGTTGTCCTCCTTGTTGACGGTGGAGATGAACGACTCCAGCTTGGCCTGGTTCACGTCCTAGAGGACCACCGGCAAACGAGCAAAGCGAACCATGCACAAGCGCGGTTGTGAGAACTGCGAGAATTCGCTGAGCTTACGCACTGGGCGGGGTTGGCACACACACACATACAGACACATACACGTGTACAAACATGCCATTTGCAACACGAGCAGCAGCTGACACGCAAAGAGCTGTACCTCTTCGCCAAAGCTGATAATGTCGACGCTGACGTTGCTCTTCTTCAGCTTCTTCGCGAGCGTGGTCAGCTGTTGTCGAACATGGGACACCGTGGACAACGCCATCAGGGCAAGCGAGGCAGCACAGTGGGGCAGTAGCGGTACATGTAGCAAGAGACAACGAGATGAACCACACACTGCCGCCAATACACATCCACACACCCACACACACCCACACACACCCACACACACACACACATACACACCCACCCACACCCACACCCACACCCACACCCACACACCCACACACCCACACACCCACACACCTGCTTTTCGTTGGCGTTGACGGGGCTGCCGACAAACACGATGATGCGCTGACGGTGGTTCTTGGATTGGCGGTGCTTCAAGATGAGCTGCAACCACACAAGGGGCAACACCAGCAAGAGAGGGTGAGAAGAGCGCCAACGTATTGAGCAGAGCGCGTCGCAACAACGAAAAGAGAAGGAAAACAACAGGAAGGACAAGCTCTCACACACACACGCTCACACACGCTCACACACATACGCTCACACACACACACACGCACACACACACACACATACACGCACACGCACACGCACATATTCACGCATATTCACACAGTTCCGCAATGGTGACTGACCTGTGCAACTTGGATGGCGCTGACAAAGTCGCAGGCGCCGGCGGCCTTGATCTCGTGCAGGCACGCAAGCACCTTGCCCTTGTCACGAGTCAGCGTAGACAGCACGTCAATCCTTTGTTGAGAACCATCCCCGGGTGTGCATTGTGCGCGTGAGTGTGTGAGGGCAGATGGGCATGCTCACGCGTACGTTCACACACGTGTGCACAAACCGTTGCACAATCAGACACACGCACACAGGCATATATGTACGTTCACACATACGCCCTCCCCCACGTTCACACCCGCACACACAAGGACGTACTTTTGGCCCATGGAGAGGAGGCCAACGGTGCTCTCTGGGTTGTCGCGGAGTTTGGTGCCTACAACAAGGTTTGCGGCATCGCGTTGCGCCTGCAGGCGGGTCGGCACAAAGTCGCCGTTGCGCATGAAGTCACTGCTGTCCAAGCTGTTTGTCGAAACCAGCGAAAGTCACGTGAGCAGGCGGCGTATCAAGCACGACGGCCGTGTCTGAGTAGTACCACAGCGTACACGCGCACGCGCGCACGGCAGCGCTCCACAACACCAACGTTCATGCGAGCACCACCATCACTTGCCATGAACACAAACACAAACAACGAACGACCGCCAAGATTGTGCGTGCATCTTGCGTCTCTCACGCGTGTACATACCACAGCACAGTTGCCTCGAGCACCATGACTGGTTTTGGGCTGGTGTGTCTCGCTAATGTGACGGATGGGATCTCAGCTCAGCTCGGCTACCTTCACGACTGCTTCCCTGCACACACAATGCTTCAGTCGACACACTTGCAGACTTGATGTCGGTTGCTCTTGCTTGTTCGTCGTTGCTCTTGTCGTCGTCTTTGCCTTCTTCCTTTCGGTTTCTGTCTGTGAGGTGAGCGGTCAGTTATTTTTTTATTTTATTTTTTGTGTGGGGCCTGAGTCAGCGTTTTTTGATGCGGTGCTTGAAGGTGTCGACCTTGGCCTGCGTTGTGTGGCACTGCAGCAGCCACGACGGCCGCACAAACACCAGGCGCGGGTTGTCCTTCAGCGCATCGTCAAACGCAGCGTCCCTGGTTGTGTGTGTGTGTGTGTGTGTGTGAATGCGAGTGAGTGAGTGAGTGAGTGAGTGAGTGAGTGAGTGAGTGAGTGTGTGTGAGTGAGTGAGTGAGTGAGTGAGTGAGTGAGTGAGTGAGTGAGTGAGTGAGTGTGTGAGTGAGTGTGTGAGTGAGTGAGAGAGTGAGAATGCGAGTGAGTGAGTGAGGAAGTGTGTGTGTGTGTGCGAGTGGAAGGCGAGACAAAGTGGAGGGGGAGGAAGGCGTCTTGTCTCCAAACACCCATCGACAACGGGGGCAATGGCACGAACCAGGGGCGCTCTGTGATGACGTGAGTAGTATCTGGAGCCATGTATGCGTCCACGCGGCCACCATAAGCCACCATGTACCGGGTCAGCTCCTTCAACAGCTTTGGCTGTGTTTTTGTGTGCATGCGTGCATGCGTGCGTGCGTGTATGTATGTGTGTGTGACAACGTGAGTTTTAGCTGATAAACTTGCAACACACACACACACACACACACACACACACACACGCACACACATACACACGCACACACATACACACACACACACACACACACACACACACACATACACACACGCACGCGCGCGCACATGCACACACACATGTACACGCACCTTGTCAAGCTGATAGAAGAAGACGTTGACGCCTGATAAGAAATCAGGCAGGTACGGCAGCTCTGTCCAAACCAGCACGCAACATCAACAAAACAAAGAAAAAGCACACGAAAAGTGAGCGCACGGCAGTGCTGGGCAGGATTACGCGCGCGAGTGCTGTCACAGAAAGCAGCAGTATCACAACAATGGACCACACACGCCCTTCGTGCCACCTTCATCTTCTGCGTCGTCGTCGTCGTCGTCGTTCTTGTCTGGTGCCGACACGGCGGTGGGGAGCGGAGGGGTGCGCGTTGTATCGCGTGCTGGTGCGGCCTTGTGAACGCCGCTGCCACTGCCCGCAGCATCTCCGCTGTCATGCACCTCATCCTCGTCCACGTCCGTGTCTGCATCGTACACGTCATCTGTAGTCGTCGTTCGAGCAACCGCTCCCTTCTGCACGCGCGGACAAGTTGCAAGTGAGGGTAGAATGGGATTGCACAACAGAGGGTGGTAGAATGGGATTGCACAACAGAGGGTGATGGGATTACACAGGAGGTGGGCCATGATAACTCGTGCCATCCTGCGCTTGCACCACTGTGCACACCACACAACACTGGCTACCTTGTCGTCGTCCTTCGCTGCCGGTACAGAGGATGCTGCGGGTGATGTCGGCTTGCCTTTGCGCAGTCGTTTCGCCAGCAGCGCTTCAATCTCATCGTCCGTGTCATCAGAATCACTGCTCAGGGTTTTCCGCGCGCGCGCGTGTGTGTGAGTGTGTGAGTACATGATGTAAGGTGTGCATGTGTGTGTGCACGAGTGTGTGTGAGTGAGTGCATATGTGTGTGTGTGTGTGTGAGTGCATGTGAATGTATGCGTGTATGTCAAACGTACTCGTCGTATCG
>NW_004754913.1:146933-151933 GCF_000188695.1 Salpingoeca rosetta | reverse complement strand
GAGAGAGAGAGAGAGAGAGAGAGAGAGAGAGAGAGAGAGAGAGAGAGAGAGAGTAGAGAGAGAGAGAGAGAGTAGAGACGAGAGAATCCGATGCCTTAAGCGATGGGAACCCGCTGAGCACAAACACGACGCCGCTCAAGATTTTGCTCTTGTCCTTGGCACCGTCAGCTGTGCTTGCAGGCACGGTCTTTGCTCGCTTCGGCGCTGGCTTTCCACCTCGACCGCCATCACCATCACCACCACCGCTGCTGCTGCTACGGCGCATGGTGCGTGGCAGCGGTGGCGTGCGTACACGGCCCGTTGTCTTTGTCCTTGGCGCTGGTGGTTTGGATGATGATGGTGGGGGAGGTGAGCGCGTTCGAGGCGGGGATGGTGTCGATCGTTTTGCTGTTGTTGCTGTTGTTGTTGTCGTCATAGTTGGTGGTGGTGTTGGCGGTGCTCGCTTGGTGGCTGGCGCGTGGGCTGGGTGAGGGAGCGTTGCGGGTATGGGCGGTGTTCTGTCTCGCTTCGTCGGTGGGGAGGACGACCCCTTGGTTGCACGGGATGACCAGGACGGTGACGTTGACGATGACGATGGTGGTGGTGGGACAGACGGGGGCGCATCTGTTGTCAGCGGGAGTGTGGGCGGTGTCGCTGCCTTGGCGTCTTTTGCTCTGCGCGCCTTTTCCTCCTCATGCCTTTACGTATGTGTGTGTGTGTTGTGTTTGTATGTGTGCGTGCGTGTGCGTGATTGTAAGCACATGAGCGAGAGAGAGAGAGAGAGAGAGAGAGAGAGAGAGAGAGAGAGAGAGAGAGAGAGAGAGAGAGAGAGAGTGTGTGTGTGTGTGTGTGTGTGTGTGTGAGTGGGTTGAGCATGCACTGGTTGTGGTCACCTTCGTGTCGCCTCTCTGAGGGCTGATGTTGCTGTGTCGCCCTTGTCTGATTTCCGCTTGAAGAACAGCCCGCCCTGTGCAAAATGTGCATCATGTGCTCATTGAGACGGCACAACAGCAGCAGGTGCAAGTCACGCAACATCGTGGCGATAAAGACAGACAGACAGACAGAGAGACAGACAGAGAGAGAGACAGACAGACAGACATACGCAGCCACACACGGACACACACAGCCACACACACACACACACACACACACACACACACACACACACACACACACACACACACAGACACAGACACACACACACACATTGCACAAAGCACCACCGCAGCACGTACGGCGCTGAGGGAGGTTGTCGGTTCACGTCGCAGCTTGAACAGACCCAGGGTGCGCGGAGCTGATGGTGACGCCGTTGCCGAGGATGTTGTGGCTGCTGGCGATGATGAGGATGAGGGGGAGGCCGCTCCGCCGCTTGTGGCACCGCCCGCCGTGTGGACCTTGATGAATGTCAGTCCATACTCCTCAGTCTGTCGTTCGGGGGTGGGGGTGAAAAACGCGTGGGAGGTGGTGGGGTGAGATGATGACGAACGGCACCAATATGCGAGGAAGAACAGTACCACCGCCAAGCGACACAGCATCAGCTGACACATATGCGCGCGCACCTTGCAGTATGGCTGACGGAGGACAACCCGTACACTGTCCCATCGATGCTTCCTCGTGTCCTTGTTGAACTTCTCGTCACCTGTTGTTGTCGTTGTATGAGTGTGTGAGTGTGTGTGTGTGCATGCGTGTGTGTGTGCATGCGTGTGTGTGTGCGTGACAGTAAGTGTGTGTGTGCGTGCGTGAGTGAGTGTGTGTGGGTGTGTGTGGGTGTGGGTGAGCGTGTATGTGTGAGTGAGTGAGTGTGTGCGCGCGTGCGTGTGAGACATTGTCAAGCAAACAAGCAGACGCATGCAACGAGCACGTGTACACCCATCAATCCCCCATGTCTCTCAACACACACGCACACACACACGCACACACACACACACACACACACATACACACACGGTGAAACGCACCGAACATGTGCACCGCCTGCACGTTAATCCAGTCCTTGCTCTCAGATGGCGACATCAACTTCGTCACTGGCAGCAGTGTCTGCAAAGAGGAGCACGTTGGCCATTTGCATGCGCGTCAGTGCTGCGACAGAAGATATGTGACATGTGTTCACAGAGAAGCAGGCACACTCTGCTGTGCACAGGGCGCGCGAAACCCCGCGCAAGGGTGCTTTGCGTACCTTGTACTCCGTGTCGGAGCTGCCACTGGCGCTGCGAGCAACCAGCACCTCCATGAACGCTGCGCCATAGTTGCCGACGTCGATACCAGTGATCTGACTCGCCTTGTCCAACTGCAGCCACACAGCATACCGCACCAAGAAACCCAAACAAAGCTTCATCAGTTGCTGCTTGAAAGAATTTGCGACAGCATCGGCTACTGGCACGCAAAGACATGATCACATGCATCAACGAGCTGTCGAGAACGCACACACACACACACACACACACACACACACACACACACACAGAGCAAGCTCACTTGAAGGACGATGGCATGTTGTGGTTGACCAGCTTCTCCCCGCCATGTCTTGTGCTTGTCATCGTTCAACACGTTGTCTGCCACGTGAGGCTGGTCCAATCAACCAAACCAAGCAAACAAGCAACCCAAACAGCCAAGGGTTCAGTGATGTGAGTTCATCGTCACATCATCCATGACACCTCACAAAGCCAAGTTTGTGTCCATACACCCTTGGTGTGTGTGTGATGTGTGATCTCACCTTCACCTCGCTGGTGAACGAAGACACATGCATTATCGCTGTGTGTCGTGTGGACCTGTGGATGCGTGGACGTGTGCTTGTGGCTGTCTGTGTTGATGCTTTGAACGCGAGCAGCAGCCAACGTGAATGAGGAAGGAAGGAGCGTGTTGTTGCTGCGCGTTGTCTGTATTGTTGCTTTTGGGTTTGTGGCGCCGTTTGTGGCGTTTTCGCTGAGTCAGCAAAAACGGGGAAACTGCTGACGCGCAGCAGTCGTGCAGATGGATATGACACAGCTCGAGGTGGTGGTGGGCGGCGTGTTTGGTGTGGCGTGTGTGTTGGTTGGCGTGCTGGCGACAGCATGGCGCATGCGCATCGACGCGGCGCAGCCGCTGCTGGCGTGGGGGAAGCTCAGGCACACAGGGAACCAAAGGCCAAAGGCAGCAGCCAGAGATGGCGGCGGCAACCGATCCGTTGACGTGTTGGCATGGCTACAACAGCTCACCGTCCCAAAGAGGTGCAGTGTTGAGTGAAGCAGTGTGTGTGTGTGTGTTGAGTGCAGCAGTGTGTGTGTGTGCGTGTTGCGTGCAGTGTGCAGCAGTGTATGTGGTGAGTGCATTGTGTACAGTGTGCAGCGAATGTGGTGAGTGTATTGTGTACAGTGTGCAGCGAATGTGGTGAGTGTTATGTTGAGTGTGTTGTTGCAGCCTGCACTGACCACCACTGACCACCATTGATTTCACCGTGTCTGTCAGGTGGTTTGCACACTTTTATGTGTTTGGATTGGCGTTGCAGTTGCTCGTCTTTGCCCTCCGCGGCACTTCCGCCATCAAGTGAGTGGAGTTGAATCCACACTCAACGTGAGCGCATACAGCCACTCAAACGCACGACCCTCACACGTGCACGCACGAGCACATGCAAACTTCGTACCCACACACGCACCCTCACACGACCCTTGTAGTTGGATGTCTGGGTTGATGACGGTGCAGTTGGCCAGGCGAACGTGGGAGTGCTTGTTTGTGCATCGCAAGTCAGCCAGTCGCATGCACGTGCTCCACTACATCACGGGCATGGTGTTTTACCCCCTCGCCATCACCCTCTGGCAGATTGTTCCCGTGAGTTGCTCTGTGTTTGCGTGTGTGTGTGTGTATGCGTGTGTGTCTGTGTGCGTGTGTCTGTGTGCGTGTGCGTGTGTGTGTCTGTGTATGTCAGAGTGTGTATACATCTGCATATGCGTTCATGTGTCCGCCTTTCATGCCTTTCATGCTCTGTCTCTCTTTGAACTACACCTCACTTTCTTGCCGTGCTCCTTGGACACGCACGCACGCACACATACACGCACGCTCGCACTCACACATGCACGCACCCACACATACATGCACACATCAGGCAACCAGTTCTCTTCCCATCATCGCTGCTGCCCTCGCGTTGTTCATTCTTGGAAGCACCGCCCAAGCGTTAGCACACATCCAGCTGCGTCGCCTGGCAGGTGAGCAGCACATCCATAGACACACAGACAGCTCGACACTCATGCACACACACATACACATACACACACACACACACACATACATACACATACACACACACACACACACACACACAAACATGTGGTCTTGCTCTCATGTTCTCAATCAATTCACCCTGCTGGCGACAGACGGTGCGAAGAAGGATGGCGAGCTGTACCCGTGTCCGCGTGGCGGCATGTTTGCGTACGTGGCTTGCCCACACTACACAGCAGAGGTGGTCATCTACACGGCATTGGCTGTGGTGAGTTGTGACCACTGCACCCATTGGATGCTCCACCTTCGTTCGAACGCACGTGCTTACTCACGTGTGTGTGCATAAATGTGTGTGCGTGTGTGCGTGTGTGTGCGTGTGTGTGTGCTCTCATTCACCACTCACCCACTCACCCACTCACCCACTCACACTCACACACATGCATGCGCACCCCCCCCCCCCCCCACACACACACACACAGCTGGCGCAAGGGCGATGGAATGTGGTGCTGTGTGCAATATTTGTGGCGTGCAACCTGTCGCTGGCAGCGATGATGACACATGAATGGTATCGGCGCCACTGCAGCAGCGCCTACAGCACGCCCCACGCCATCATCCCATCTGTGTTGTGATGTCCGCAACGCACGCAGCAAAGGTTTACGAAGAGCAAGGACATGGGTGGTGCTCATGCGCTTGTGTGCAGTCACCAACCCCCTGCCCTTGCTGCCCTTGCTGTTGCCGCTCAGTGATTGTGATGGAAAGTGAATGACGCTTGCGTACCGTGAGTGAAGCAAGGCAAGCCAGTAAGCAGGAAGGAGGGAAGGGAGGGAGGA
>NW_004754913.1:143076-146833 GCF_000188695.1 Salpingoeca rosetta | reverse complement strand
TTCCACGCACACGCGCCTTTCCGGACAAGAATGTGCGGGAGTGCGTGTGTGTCTGCGTGCGTGTGTGTGTGTGTGTGTGTGTGTGTGTGTGTGTGTGTGTGTGTGTGTGTGTGTGTGTGTGTGTGTGTGTGTGTGTGTGTGTGTGTGTGTGTGGAAAGGATCGTTGCCTCGCTTCCCCCCTCGCTTCCACCCATTCCCCCTTGCTTCTGCGTCGAAGTCGTTCCTCATCATCAAGGCGTGGCCACGCTCCCAACCCTGCGTCCTTCCTCCTCCACCTCGATGATGTGTGATGCAGGTGGAGAAGCAGGAGCGGCGCGTACAGCAGTCGCGCCCTCGGCAGTCGCCCCACACGCCAGATCCCTTTGTTGTGCGGCCGTTTGCAGATGGCGAAGACGACGGCAGCGACAGCGAGAGCCTGAGCACATCCGTGCGGTCCACTTCCCGCGACAGCAGACCAGCACTTCCACGGCACATGGCGCCGGCCCGCTACATGTCCGATACAGCGCTGCTTGCACAGAGCAGCAAAGGTGATGGTGGACTGGCAGAGTCACACGCGTCCGGGCCCGTGCCCGGTGCACCCGACACACCAACGCCGGCCCACCCCGATGCCGAAGAGGAGGGGCGCGGGCGCCCGCCGCCAGTCGTGGCGTGGAACGCGCCGGACGAGTCCATCGTGACTTCGCCGTCGTCCGTATCTGTTGCGTCCCCGCGCCGTATTCTCGTCCAGGCCCTGGCAGAGGAAGTGCGTTGCGCGCTCTTGTATGCTTGCAGTGCACTCGCTGTGCTTGTATTGGGCAGTACCGCAATGATACAGGGGGCACAAGACACTGTGCTGCGTCCAGGGGTCTGGTCGACTGCCTGTCTCCTGTTGCATTATATGCTCTTGCGACACACGAATGAGTGGAGGATGACCGCGTGCTCATGCTTGTGCTGTCTCACACCACTCCACCGTGCGTACATGTCATGCCACAACAGCAACAGCCCGATGTGATCCCCGCGCCAACGCCGTTCCGCCCAACTGGCATGCCACGCACACGCGCCGTTCCCCGACCAGCATGTGCGTGCGTGCGTGTGTGTGTGTGTGTGTGTGTGTGTGTGTGTGTGTGTGTGTGTGTGTGTGTGTGTGTGTGATGTGTGTGTGTGTGTGTGTGTGTGTGTGTGTGCGTGTTAACGTGCAAGTCCCTGCGTGTGTGCGACTCGGGGGGTTTCTTTTCCTGACCCTTCTGCTTCTCCCACCCGCTTTCCCCTCTGCCCCGCACGCACCACTGCTCACTGCCCATCTTCGTCGTGTTGCCAGCAGATGATCTTCGCCAGGCGTGGGGCGGCAGCGATGACGATGACCAACAGCACCAAGACCAACAGCAAGACCAACAGCAAGACCAACACGTGCCCACGCGTGTTGAGCGGCAGCGGCTGCTGGTGACGGCATCAAAGACGCGTGGAGAGTACAGGCTGATGCAAAGTGACAGCCGCGACGATGATGATGATGACGACGATGATGAGGATGAGGTGCGGAGGGGTGTTGCTGGTGTCACTGTTGGAGCGCCAATGCCCAGCATCTGGGAGGAGGACGAGGACGAAGGGGACGAGACAGAGACAGAGGACATGACAGCACACGTCGAGGTCGACTATGCACAAGGTCGTCGTGCGTGTCTGTTCATGTGTGTGAGTGCGTGTGTGTGTCTGTTTATGTGTGCGTGTTTGTGTCTGTTTATGTGTGCGTGTGTGCGTGTCTGTTCATGTGTGTGTGTGTCTGTTCATATGTGTGTGTGTGCGTATTCATGTATTCATATGTGCAATGGGTGGGAACTTGTACCAACCCGCATGCCATCTTAACCAGCATCCCACCCTTTCACCTTCCATCCTCATGTGCGTGTGTGTGTGTGTGTGTGCACAGATGCTGCGCACGCGTACGCGCATCCGCAATACATCATCACGGACGACAGCACCCCGCTGCAGATTGCCGCCGCCCACGGCCAGACGGAACGCGTCGCAGAGCTCCTTGCTCAGGTGGTGATGGTGGTGGTGATGATGGTGATGGTGGTGGTGATGATGGTTGCGGTGGTGGTGGTGGACATCTGTGTCAATGCAGGACCACACCATCCTCCTGAATCCAGCCAACCAAGCAACCAACCGACCACTTTCCATGCACGCTCACTTTTACCTGCCTGCCCACGATGCGTACATACCTGCCCGACGTGTGCAGGGTGTTGACGTGAACGAGGAAGATGGGCACGGGCGGACAGCGGTGATGTATTCTGTACACTGCAATCACATCGACACCACCCGGCTGCTCATCAGCCAGGGTGCTGACCTCGACCACCGCGCCCAAGGTCATGGGATGATGATGATGATGATGATGATGATGGTGATGGTGAATGATGGTTTCGTGTGCATGTGCGCATCTTGGCATTGTCGAAGCCCCACCAACTCACACACACACACACACACACACACACACACACACACACACACACACACACACACACACACACACATGCAGACGGAGCAACAGCACTGCACCGCGCTGCGTACTGCGGCACGCGGGCAATGGTGATGCTGCTGCTGGAGAGCGGATCCGATCACCGAATTCCGGACGAGGAAGGACGGCTGCCACTGCCTGGTCAGCGCACAATCCAAACGTCAAATGTCTCAGTGCCCTGATCAAGAAGGTCAGTGGTGGAGCATGGGTGGCGAACATGGATGAGAGGGTGTGCGTGTGTGTGTGTGTTGGGGGGGGGGGCTGCCTCTCATTCTCTCTCTCTTGCCCTCTCTCTGTGGGCATGTGAGTGAGTGTATTTGTGACGGATACAGTTGCTGCGTGGTTGATGGTCTGTTGTCGTCGAGTCATTGGCGGGAGCATCAATCGCTTCCCTGATCTTCAAAGCGACAGCGATGGAGGACGTATATGCACCACGCATGTTGATCACGAATGCCTGCGTTGTGTGTTTGCTGCCTCTCAGGTTGAGCACAACATGATCAATCACATCGACAACGCTGGCATGTCTGCATTGTTGTGGGCCGCTTACTACGACAGGTCAGACAAACACCCACATGCACATGCACACACGTGACCTCTGCCACCACACGCTGTACCGCACGTTCAACATCATCATCATGGCCCTCACATACATGCACATGTGTGTGTGCGTGTGTGCGTGTGTGTGTGTTCAGACCGCTGCATCTTCGAAAGTTGTTACGCAATGGCGCTGACATCAACGTGGCAGACATCGACGGAAAACGCGTACGACATGCAATTGCCTGATGCACGTGGCTCCAGCGGTGGTGATGGCGTGTGAACAAATGTGTCAGATGCATGCTTGTGCACATGTATCGTTTCATAGCACGGTGTTTCCACACACACACACACACACACACACAAAAGGACACCACACACACACACACACACACACACACACACACACACACACACACACACACACACACACACACACACACACGGCAGGCTGTGCACTGGGCCACGTGCCAGGGGAGCATGCAGTGCCTGCGGCTGCTGCTGGATATGGAGAGCAGCATGCTGCAAGACAACATCGGTCGCACTGTCGCACATTACGCTGCGGAGCTGGTGCGTACGGTGTGCGGGTGCGGCTGCGATGAGCAACAAGGCGACTGTGTATTACAAGCTTTTGAACATCATTCCTGTGCATCACCAAAAAACAAAAAACACAAGCGAGCATTCTCTGGCCTGTCGGTTCGCGCACGCATCACATTTCACACATTTTTACACACACTACCA
>NW_004754913.1:127242-140871 GCF_000188695.1 Salpingoeca rosetta | reverse complement strand
GCACACACACACGCACGCACACACACACGCACGCACACACGCACGCACGCGCGCACACACACACACACACACACGCACACACACACACACACACATACACACACACACACACATGGTCACCACTGCAGGGAGCGACGCACCATCGGTTCTTCTGGATCGACATGCTGACGGGAGAGGTGTGCTGGGCAAAGTCGCCCGAAGCATTCTACAAGAACCCAAAGTCAGGTACGGCTCACAACCGTGGTGAAGATGTTGAAGATGGATGCTGGCACAGCGCTTTCCTTGACCATCCGTTCTTACATTTTCACACACACACACACACACACACACACACACACACACACACACACACACACACACACACACACACACACACACACACACACACACACACACACACACAAATACACCGGCACATACACCTACATACACAAACACCTACACAGAGACATACACAGGCACACACAGACACGGACGCACACATGTATTCCTCGTACCGCGTCGAGCATGGCTGCGTGCTGCCTGAAGAATGTTCTCCACAGCACTTTGAAGAGCGCTGTGCCAACAAAGAAGCTCACAAACCCAGACAGCGTCGTCGTCAGCGTCGCAAACAGCATCGGGTCCAAACCCCTGTCTCCACAAAAAGATACAACAGCGGGACATGCGCTGATGGTGAGCTCGTGGGCTGCAGTAAAGAATTAAGCCCAGATCACACGACACACACACACACACACATGCACACATACACACATGGACGAACAGCGAGTTGACACCAAAGTCGCCACGTGCAACAACAGCAAGCGGTCGGAATGAAAAGAAAAGGCAAGCGCAACAAAGCACCATTGAGATTGTGGTTCCCCCCCCCACACACACACACATTTCCTGCCAACTGACATGATGGGCTCGACTTGTTCTGCAGTCTCTGGCATAAGGTTGGGAATTTGTGTTGCGCAGACGTAGGCGGAGCCAACGATGCCTGTGAAGAAGCAAGGGACGCCAAAGAGGTAGCCGCGAATGCTGAGCTTGCGGCGGAGTTTGACATAGTCGTTGAACGGCAGCTGACGCAGCAGCGAGCGATCAACGTTGCGCGCCTGAAGTGCCTCAATCTCCCGTTGCCTCTACACGACGTATCAGCGCACACACGTATAAGGTTTAAGGTGAACGAATGCGATGATGTGAGCGTCAAGCTTGCACGCAAACTGTGCGTGTACATGCACTAACACACCCTAACGCAAACATGCGTACATGAATGCACTCCGATGCAAGCAGAAGCAAGCGTAGACACACACACACACCCACATACACACACCACAAACACCCACCCACTCACACCCACCCACCCACCCACACACACACACACACACACACACACCACAAACACATACACACACACGCACACACGCACGCACGCACACACACACACACACACATACACACCACAAACACCCACACGCAAGCACACATACACACACCTTCTTTTCTTCCTCATCGACAGTGTCTGTCGCCATGTGTCGGGTCATAGAGGAGCCAATGCAGGCGTGCACGGGCATGGGTGTCCGCCTTGCAGCCAGTGCAAGAACACTCTGCTGCCCCTGTGCTGCCATCATCGTTCCACAGCATCGCGCAGTGCTGCGCCTCAACACGCCGCCAAGCAACATCATCGTGTGCTTCTTGCTTGCTGTTCAGTTCTCCTGGATGGGATTGTGGAAAATTACACCAAATCATACTTCAATTTTCCAACACTGCATGTGTGTGTGTGTGTGTGTGTGTGTGTGTGTGTGTGTGTGTGTGTGTGTGTGTGTGTGTGTGTGTGTGTGTGTGTGTGTGTGTGTGTGTGTGTGTGTGTGTGTGTGTGTGTGTGTGTGTGTGTGTGTGTGTGTGTGTGTGTGCTTGTGGGTGAATCCCCTCCCCCATCCCGTCCCGTACACATGGCGCTTGTTCAAAAGACGGGGTGAGGTGGTTTACCGTGTGAGCACGACAGTGTAACGTGTACCCCCTCCCCGCTTTTGAGAAGAGAGGAAGAGAGCTGGATGGCTAACTGCAGGAGAACAGGCAAGACAATTAAGGAAGGCGCACAGAACGGTTGAGAATCAAGTCACAGCGTCCATTTGCTGGTGTTGCTGGCTGGCGTTGATTAAAACGGGCAAGCTGCCGCCTTGATGAGAACAGTTGTACACTTTTACTTCCTGTGGTGTGGTGTGATGTGGGTGCACAGACGTCTGAGTTGGAAAACATGTGCATGCGAGTACGATGATGACCAAACAAGCAAAGGCGAGCAAAGGCGAGCAAAGGCGAGCAAACACCACTGACCTGTGGCTGCGGTTCCTATCTTGCTGGCGGTAGTGCTGTTGCTGGTGCTGCTGTGGGGCGTATGGTGGCTGGCCTGGGATGAGCGGGGGTTTCGATGCTGCTGGCGATGACGAGGGCGGCATTGCGTACTGGGCAGGCATTGGCCACCCCATCATGCCCGGCGCCATCATCGGCGGTGCCACGTGCATGCCGTGCGGGCTGGACGGCTGCTGGATGGGCGACGCGGGCTGCATCGGGTGGTACCCGGCGTGCATCGGGTGCGGTGGCGGCGAGTGGTGCTGGGGCGGTGAGGACGGCACGGGGGCTCCCATCATCGGCGGCGGCACACCTTGCATCATCGACCACACCCCGTTCCCATCCTGGTGATGCAAGGCGCAGGCAGCCACACACATGCACACACACACATGCACACAAGATTAGGACATGGGCACAAAGTAAACTGATGCAAAGCCGCCAGCACAACAGTGTCAAACCAACAGTGTCAACTCAACCTCCCCTCTATCTGTATCAGCGCCATTAAAAACGACGACCACCACCGACCTGAGGCATCTGCATTGGCTGCTGGCCCATCATCCACGGCTGCTGCGGCTGATGTTGCTGTTGATGTTGTGGCTGGTGGTGTTGGTGTTGGTGTTGGTGCTGGGGCGCGGTGAACTGCTGTGGCGGTTGATGCACCCCATAGGTCGGCGCCACTTGGGGCGAGGACATGTTACCACCACCACCGCCACCACCACCATACGCATACGTCTGTTGTGGCGGCAGTGGCGACTGCTGCTGTTGCTGCTGGTGCTGCGGCGGCATGTATGGCATTGGCTGCTGGTGCTGGTGCTGGTGCGAATAGAAGCGTTGCTGCCCCCGTTGGTGGTGCTGGTGGTGTGGCTGGTGGTGCTGGTGCTGTTGCAGTCTGGTCATGTGCATGGCGGTCATGTGCGTCTGCATCATCGCCGCGTACATCTGCTGCTGCGCCATGCGCTGCTGGGGTGTGAGGTCCCGATCATCCATACCGCCACCACCACTGCTGCTGCTGCCACCGCGGTGCCGGCCACCGACGGGCTGGTGTCGATGTCGCCCTCGCCGCACTCTGCCGTCTCCGCCCCCCGACGAAGATGCTGACAGCGACGGTGGCACAGGTGCAGGCGCGCTCCCCACCTCCAACTGCTGTTGGTGTTGCTGTTGATGGTGTTGGTGGTGGGTAGTGGGTGCGGCATTTGGTGCTGGTGCAGGGGCGTCGATGATGTCGTCATTCTCGTCGTCATCATCGCCGTCGCGGAAGATGCGCGCACGTGCACGCTGGTACTCGTCCTCCTTCTCGCTCAGCGTCCTGGCAGCCATGCACAGACACAGCACAGAGGCAGGCAGTGCAGGTTGGAGTCATGTGAGCGCCGTCTTGGTGGGTTAGCACATGTGTGTATGTGTGCATGTGTGCATGTGTGTATGTGTGTATGTGTGTATGTGTGCGCGTGTGTGTGTATGCGCGTGTGTGCAATACGGCGGCAAACCATAAAAGAGCGTGTGGTGCCTACCGTTGGCGTCCTGTTGCGCCATCATCGCTCCCTTCCGCTGCCGCGTCATCCTCCTTCTCACCAGCGCCATTCGGTCCATCTCCCGCCACCTTGGCTCCGTCCTTTGCGTCCCCGTTGCCGGCTGCCCGCTGCGCCCGTGCCGCGCGCGTGTGTTTGCGGCCCTTTGCGTTTGCCGGCCGCTTCATCAGCACAAACGATCCCTCCGCAGCCTGCAAGGGAGGGGTGTGTGCGATGGCATGAGACAGAGCGGGGAAGTAAGAGAGTGAGAGTGAGAGTGAGAGTGAGAGTGAGAGTGAGAGTGAGAGTGAGAGTGAGTGTGTGTGTGTGTGTGTGTGTCTGTGAGTGAGTGAGTGTGTGCGTGTGTGCGTGAAGTTCAGGACGATTCAATTCAACGCTTGGATCACAATGGGACATGCAGACCAGCAGGAGGACATGTGCTGACCTCGTTTGTTTCGTCTTGTTCGGCCAGCAGCTCGTCGATTCGGGGCGACCAGACAGACACGCCACTGAGGCCAAGACAAGCGCGCGAGAAGGCGTTCGTGGTGGCGGGGCGTGTGAAAGGCGGCAGTGCTTGACAACAACGAGGACAAGGATAACAAGAATAACAAACAGCAGTGGAGAGTCGAGTATGTGCGGTGAACGTGCTTACGCGACTTTTGTGTAGACCACGCGTTGGCCGCCCATATCCACCGAGTGGTCGAGGCCAAACAGATCCGCCATCTGCACCACATGGAGCATCAAGGGGGGGGGGGCGGTGTCAGAGGGAGTGTTTGTCTTGTGGCACGAGAGCGTGCGCAGCAACCATGGACATGCACATAAAGATACAGACAGACACACACACACGCGCACAGACACACACACACGCACGCACAGACACACACACACACGCACGCACAGACACACACACATACACGCGCGCGCGCGCACACACACACACACAGGCACATGAACACGGCCCACCTTGTGGCAAATCATGCGGTGATACGACGACATTTCTCCGAGCACGAGCTGTACGCCGTCAAGGTGGCGTGCAAGGGCACGTGAGCGATGCGTTGGGGTGGCGAGTTGTGTGTTTGTGTATGCAAACGCATGTATGTGTGCATGTGTGCGATTGCATATTTGCGTGTGTGGCAGTGTAACAAGGAAAGAGCATGGCTGCTTGTGAGGAGATCAGTTAGAGCTAATAGAAATCGCTCACGGAAGCGAACACCATTGTGCCGCATCACGATAAACGTGGTAATGTATAACTCTCATCACATCTCCGTCACCAGCCACAATATTGCCAAAGGCAGCAAAGAGAGATGGGACAGCATGGAAAACGAATAAAAGCGCAAAGGAAGAGAACGACTGTGCAAGAAAGAACATGGAGGATCAGTTAGAGCTAATAATGATCGCTCACGGAAGCGAACAACAGTGTGCCGCATCACGATAAACGTGGTAATATATAACTCTCATCACATCCTCGGCAAAGACAATGAAAAGAGACGAACGAGAGAGAGAGAGAGAAGGGAGCAAGAAACGCTATCAACGTACAACACTGACAATGCGCAAAGCGCTGTGCTATGGAGGATCAGTTAGAGCTAATAATGATCGCTCACGGAAGCGAACAACAGTGTGCCGCATCACGATAAACGTGGTAATGTATAACTCTCATCACATCCTCGGCAAAGACAATGAAAAGAGACGAACGAGAGAGAGAGAGAGAGAGAAGGGAGCAAGAAACGCTATCAACGAACGATACTAGCAGCG
The DNA here is from genome assembly GCF_000188695.1 of Salpingoeca rosetta. Taxonomy (NCBI): domain Eukaryota; class Choanoflagellata; order Craspedida; family Salpingoecidae; genus Salpingoeca; species Salpingoeca rosetta. The sequence goes on along the minus strand of NW_004754913.1, from coordinate 135,289 downwards.
CGCAAAAGCGCTGTGCTATGGAGGATCAGTTAGAGCTAATAATGATCGCTCACGGAAGCGAACACCATTGTGCCGCATCACGATAAACGTGGTAATGTATAACTCTCATCACATCCTCGGCAAAGACAATGAAAAGAGACGAACGAGAGAGAGAGAGAGAGAGAAGGGAGCAAGAAACGCTATCAACGAACGATACTAGCAGCGCGCAAAAGCGCTGTGCTATGGAGGATCAGTTAGAGCTAATAATGATCGCTCACGGAAGCGAACAACAGTGTGCCGCATCACGATAAACGTGGTAATATGTAACTCTCATCACATCCTCAGCAAACGCATTGCTCTAAGGCAGGCAGGACTTGGGAAGGGAAGAGCAAAGCGCCGGTGTTGCTTGAGTGTGTGCGCGATACTTGAAACGTGGCAAAACAGGACAACCAGCGACAACGTATACCTGTCTGACGGGGGCGTGGATGAACTTGTGAAGCTTGTCGCGCACATCCATAATCATTTGGCGATCCCTGCGCATGGTGTGTGGCGTTGCAAGATGCAAGTGGGACCAAGGTGTAGCAAGTTGGTGAGGGCAGTAGTACTATGAGAATGGAGCAAGGGAAGGTGCTTCACATGTGTGTGTGTGTATGCACACATGCATCGCGTACATGCGAGCATGCACAAGATACTTACTGAACGCGCTTGTTGAGCGCGGTTCTCACTGCCTCCTCTGCATCACGAACGGCTGCCGCCCGGTCCTCGGCGCTGACTGTACACGTGGCATGTGCATTCGGCCATGCGTGCATGCGACAGGTAACAACGGATGGTGAGGACGATGGCGAGCACGACGACGACAATAACGACCCGCACCACAAGGCAGCAACAATTGGACCACTGTTTACGCACGCACGCGCATGCACACATGTATGTGGACATACGTGTTGGTTGAGGGTCTGGGTTGGGAAGCAAGGGTGCCTTTGGCGCGAGCTGCTCCTCTTGTTGATGTTGCTGCTGCTGTGGTTGTTGTGGTTGTTGTGGTTGTTGTTGTTGTGGTTGTTGCTGTTGTAGTTGCTGCTGCTCGTCCTTGTCAGTGAGTGTCATGCGCTGCAAGGGTTTCAGCAGCTTTGGCGAACTGCACGTGCACGCATAGCAAAGGGGAACCCGCGTTATCAAACAACATGCACGCGACAGCGGACAGGTGAGGCGCAGCAACAGCCACACAACAGCCAAGTGAGCCGAGTGCAGCAAAACAAGGAAGCAAGCAGGCATGGAGGTGTGGGGTCCAGCACCCACCCACAGCCGACACACCACAACACCACCACCCACCAGTCGTCTGCCATCGTGTGCGTGCGTGTGTTGGTCAAGAAGAAAATTAGCGACAATCTTTCAACAATCGTCCACAGGACGAATGGACCAGCAAACGATCAAGGCAGGCAAGCACGACTGCGTGTGCGGCTCACATCACACGCCTCTCTCTCCCCAGGTTATCGTTCGTTCTCATTCATTCATTGCTTCTCAAAGTCTCAGTGTGTCTATGTCAACCTGTCTTATGAGCGTGTTGCACGAGTCCACCAATCAATACACACAACCAACACCAGAGGAAGGAGGGAATAGCAGACGACATTGCATCCGCTCGCCTCCAAGTTTCACGCAAACAACACACAGACAAGACTGACACAGACACGGCTAAGTCGAGTTTGCCTTTGACAAGGGCAAGGTCACTGCTGTGGGTAGGTAGGTATTGGGCACAAACGGAACACAAAGAAGAAGAGGCGAAAACCACGGAGGGAAAGTCAACCACAACAGTGGCGGAAACACCACAACCACAAACGACGGAATTAACTATGTATGTGCATGTGCGTGTCAGCATGTTCATGGATCGCCTGCAATTAGTCCTCGTCCCAGTTGGGGTTCTGCTTGGGGGGCTTGGGGCCACCTGCCTTCTTCGCCATAATAATCTGTGTTTCAAGGAAAGAGAGAGAGAGAGAGGGGGGGGGGGGGAGGGAGTGGGTTTAGTGTCAACGAAACGAAGGAGTACGACACGACACAGCACCAATTGAGACAGGGACAGGTAAAGCAAGCACAAACCGACACAAACACACAAACACACACACACCTGGTCCACGCGGAGGATGGTCTTGGCGGCGCGAGTGGCGTACTTGAGAGCCCAGACCTTGGCATGGAAGCTGTCATACACACCGGCCTCATTCATGTCTGCGACGGCCACGTCCTCGGACAGGATGTCGTAACCGGCGTTCTTCTCGCCGTTCTCGTGCGCTGCATACAGGTTGGACACAACCTCCCGCGACTTGACACCGCAGTTCTCAGCAAGCGTCGCCGGAACAACCTCCAGCGCCTCTGCATACGACTTGATGGCATACTGCTCCAGGCCTGTACAAGGACGTGCAACAGCATAACGTGGAGTGGAACAGTGAGCGCAAAGCAGACCGACAGTGTGTGTGTGTGTATGCAGGGGAAAAGAGAGGATGGAATGCGGGTTGAAAGACCGCCGAGGGCAAGAGAGAGAGAGAGAGAGAGAGAGAGAGAGAGAGAGAGAGAGAGAGAGAGAGAGAGAGAGAGAGAGAAGAGAGAGAGAGAGAGAGTGTGTGTGTGTGTGTGAGTGAGAGAAAAGGGTTGAGTGTAACTGCCGGCTTACACATGGGAGCGCACAGAAGCAAGGCGACCATGTCCGATTAAAAGGCAGACCCAACCAAATGGTTGATATCACTGTCAATGATGTACATAAAACGAGCAACAGGGTGGGGTACCAAAAGCCCTGCTGCCCGTTCCCTTTGACAGTTTCAAGAACGAGAAGGGTGAAGGAGGAGGACGACGAACAGGAGGCGGAGGAGGAGGAGAGGAGGAAGTTGTGGCAAGTCGAGCGAAAGTAGTGCGAAAAAGGAGGAGGAAGTGGTGGCAAGTCGAGCGAAAGTAGTGCGAAAGGAGAGGAGAACAAGACAAGGAATCGGAATCGGTGGAAGGAGACCATATGGGCAAAGCACGAAGGAACAAAAGCGAAAAAGACACTCGCCAAACACACAACATCATAGACACATACAGGCAAACGCACGCTACACACTGACCAGAGCATGTGTCGCCAAACTTGGTGATGAGACGAGCGAGCTCAATCTCGGTGGCACCGCCACCGGGGAGGAAGCGCTGCTCCTTGGTCAGCGACTTGTAGGCGTTGATACCGTCGTCCAACGCACGCTCAACATCATCCATCACGTTGCCTGAAGAGGTGGACAAGCACATTCACATTCACACGCACACACACACACGAATAAGCAGCCGTAGCAGCAGTAGCACCAAGTGTGAGCACAACACAAGAACGCACACACAAGGCAAGGTATTCGAGAGTCAGCCGGGACGTGTTGGTGGAGGGGAACAGCAACCAGACACAAGGACAAGCCAAGGAAGGAGAAGAAGAAAGGGTGATATGGACTGTAGGACTGAAGCAAGCGAGGGAGCTGGAAACGGAGAGTCCAAAAACAAACAAACAAACAAACAAACAAACGGACAGGCGAGTGACGCAACCACGAACCGCTCGAAACTTGATCCCACAACCACAACCATCACAACGAACAACCACATCAACGGGAAAATGAAGGGTTGTTCGCGGCAAGGTGGACAGCAGCAGGCACGTAACGGGAACGCAGGGGAGCGGGACAGGGCACGCACGCAAGAACCCAAGAATCACACAGTGTACAGCCATGACGGGTGAGCAGCACAGAGCAGGTGTATCAACAAACAGACAGACGGGCTATCAAACGAGAGGGGAGCGAGGCAAGGAGGAAGAAGCGTGGAAAGTGAAACAGAAGTGTCTCACGAAGAAAACACGAACATAGAATCAACAAACGAGGGGATCGATCAAAGACCGTTGGTCACACGTTTGACCGCTTGGTCGCACATTTGTTAGGGTTGAAGTCTTACTTGTTGCGCCACGCACGATGATGGTGGAAACAGCGCTGTTGATATCGGCTTGCCTGAACACGGTCACAGTTGTGTCGCCAATCTGTAACAGAAAGGTACACATGGGCGACATGTGGCGTGGTGAGTGAGGAAGAGGGGGAGGGAGAGATTGTGGTGCACGAAGTATGGTCGGGAACGGTGTATCGAGGAAGAGTGGTAGCGGGGGTTACAACGTCGAGAGAAAGCCACGTTCAGTTCAAAGAAGCACACAGGTTCTTATTCCCACCAAGCACCGCAGGAAGCACGCACCTCCTGCACGGAGACGGAGTGGCAGTGGCCGAGCTCCTGCGAGCTGGGGCCGGTGAGGACGGGAAGCGCGGTGGCACCGGTTGCCCGGCACAGCCGCTTGAGGTCAAACTTGGAGTTGAGCTTGACAACGAGCAGCTCAAACCGGTTGCAGAAGTGCATGCCGAGGTCGCCAACCTTGCCCGTGGTCACAATCACAGACGCACCGCTGTCCTTGATGGCCTTGATCTTCTTCTCGAGCACAGACTCCTCGTCCTTGCTGTACGACTTGAGCTCCTCGGCAGTGTTGAGAAGCACAGTGCCCTGCGAAACGGTATGCGAGGGTGCGAAAGGTAGCATGGTTGAGTTGGGGTTGAGTTGGGCGAGGAGGTGTTGGGGCAGTAGCAACGCAGATGCCCGTGCTTGAGAAGGGAGCACGCAGTAGCTCAACAACAGCAAGGTAAACAAACGATCAAACAAACAAAAAACAAATAGCGTCGAGGAACACGTCGTGCCGCACATAAGCACCCGAGCTAGGGGCTGTTGCTGTTGCTCTGCGTTGCTGTCAGGGCACTGGGAAAGGAGCATGGCGCACCTTTGTCTCGGTGTAAGCGTGGTCGAGATCGGCCGTGAACGCGGCGATGCGTGCGTCCTGTGCAGATGTGATGGAGCTGTGGATGTTGCGGGTGAACACCATGCCGCGAACCACGGAGCTGGAGAAAACGCCGCTGCCGGGGATCTTGACAATGCGCACGTTGTCCACGTTGAAGGGTTTCCTCGACTCCTCCTTGGGCATGATGTCCACGCACGCCTGTAGTTACCAACACAATGGAATGAGGGGAATGAGTGGAAGGGGAAAGGGGGAAAGGGGCACGGTGTCGTGTTCTTGCGTGCATGCGTGCGTGTGTATGTGTGTTCGCGCGCCTCTTGTCTGCCTCCACCACCTTCACACCCCTACTTCACGCGCCGCAAGGATCACATGAACACGTACGTCGGTGACGAGCTCTGACAGGAAGTCCTCGAGACCGTTCTGTTTGCTCATGATGACAGTCTTGATCGCCCGCTTCACTTGCTGTAGATCGGGGAAGGCACGAGGCAAGCAGGGTGCGTGCGTGTGTGTGTGTGTGTGTGTGTGTAAGTACGGATGGAGCTGGCAAAGGTCGGCAGGGTGAGGCGGTGGAAACAACCACCAACCACCAACACAATCAACGCACACATGCACAAACACAAACACATGCACAAACACATACAGCAAGAGCGATCGCAAAGACATGTCGAGTGGAAAACGCACCGCCTTGTCGCGGAAGTCCTCGACTGTGTGGCATGCAAGCTCTGGCAGCACCTCAAGCGCCTTCTCAAGAGCCATCTCGTAACCCTCAATGACCTCAGGAGGCGAGAGACCCTGAATGACAAGGCAGTTGAGTAGTGGAGGTGGCGGCATGTGAGGGCTGTGAAAAGGCCATGATAGGACAAAGTGGGCATCTATCTCATGGGAACCGCGAGTGACGAAGCACCGTAACCAGTGACTGCGGGTGACGGGATCGTAGGCAACGACAGAAGCAGTCAACTTTACCACGTAACACAGCATGTAATCCTGTCAGCACGCACACCCACAAACGCACACCCACACACACACACACAAACGCAAGCACGTACACACGCGAAGCGCACCATGCGGAGAAGCGTCTCGGCCTTCTCGAGCATTTTGCCGGCGAGGATGATGACCAGGTTGGTGGCATCACCGGCCTCGTGCTCCTGCTGCTGCGACGCGAGCACAACAAGCCTGGCAGCTGGGTGTTCAACCTGGGGGGGGGGGTGAGGAAGCAGGGGCGGAGAGGGTTGAGGGTGAGAGTGGCGTGAAGGGAAGGGAAGGAATGAGATGAACAGTGACATGCGATCGTGAATACAGAAAAACACCTCTCGAGCAATCAAGCAACGTAGACACACACACACACAACGCAAACGCACGCAACGACAATAAAGAGGCACCGGCCACACCAAGAGGACAGCATCACAACAAACACATATCTTCATCATCATCATCAACAACAACCACAACAACCACACGCACCGACTATCAGAAATCACGACCACGTCATCAAAGATATGCGCATAGAGACAGGCACACATGCAGGCGAGCCGTTTGCGGACCTCGAGCTCCTTGATGATGGTCGCTGCGTCGTTTGTGACAAAGAGCTTGTCAAGATGGTTGAGGATCATCTTGTTCATGCCGTTGGGGCCAAAGGACGTGCGCACAATCTGAGCAATCTCCTTGCAGGCACCGATGTTGCGGTACACGGCCTCCTCCATACCGGAGTAGTGCTGTCATCATTGATGTGCGAATTGGAAATGAGGGTAGGATAACGGGCAGACACAGCGGAGTGAGCAAGTGACAACGGTGGACACCGCGTCAGCGACCGCACAGGTAACACATCTGCCATATCTCCAAACGCACAGCCATCGCGAACGAACACGTAATCGCAGCACAACGAAAGAGCATGAAGCATCAAACAACGAAACATGAGGGTGATGTGGCGCGTACGTACCTTGGCACCAGACTTCATCATGGTCTGGAGACCAACTTTGGGGACGTGCAGCGCCATGACTGGTTTGATCAGAAGCGGTGGTGGTGTGGTGGGGAGGGAGGGGGTTGTTGGTTGAGGTGGAGTGGGTGGCAAGGTGTGTGTGGTAGGTTGTTTGCCAAGTTGTTGTTGTTTGGTGGGTTGTTTCGCTGTTGCCACAAGAATATCCACGTGAAAGGAAAATCCAAAAATATCTCTCGTGAAAAATCCATCGCCAGGTGTACATGCCATATCTTTCATCACAAATCGACAACGGCAACGGCATATAAACAGGACAACCGATGGGCTAGAAATAGGTTGACAGTTATGTGTGTGTGTGTGCGCGCGTGTGTGTGTGTGTTGTGTGTGTGTGTGTGTGTGTGTGTGTGTGTGTGTGTGTGTGTGTGTGTGTGTGTGTGTGTGTGCTGAAGAGGCTGGGCCGCAGCGACGACAGAGATAGAGACAAAGAGACGCACAACGTCACAAACAAGACAAACGAGCAAACACAAATGACCGAACAGACAAGCAAAGCAGGCGAGCACAGGAAGGCAAGGTGGTGTTCAGGGTGCTTTCTATGCGTTGACGACGACGTCGTGCATGGCTTTGTCGATGGTGGGGAAGGAAAAGGTGAACCCGGAATCAAGGGCCTTGCGAGGCACGACGCGTTGGCCGCACAGCAGCATGGTGGCCAGGTCTGGCCCAAAGAGCGCCCTGATCACAAACGCGGGCATGGGCACAATTGCAAACCGGTGCACGGCCTTTGCAAAGGCTTGCGTGTACTCTGCATTGGTCGCCACGGTTGGCGCAACCTGCCGCGGGTCGAGTTGAGGAAGGGAGGGAGGAGGAAATGAGTGGAGGGGGGAGAAGAGAGTGAGTTGGAGAAGGTGTGGGGGCGTAATGGAAGAGTCGAGAAGGAAGGGCAGATGCACAAGCCACAGCGACTGTAGCGATTCAGGAGACACACATACACACATGCAAACAGTTACACACACACACACACACACACACACACACACACACACACACACACCAGGTTGACGGGCCCTTGCAGGGATTCTGTCTCCATGGCGTGAATGTACATGTTGACCACGTCCTGGATATGACACCAGGGGAAGAGCTGCTGTCCAGAGCCAAAAGGTCCACCCAATCCCTGATGGCCAGTGAATGGTGGTGTGTGGATGGACAAACGTCGCGAATGCGTGAACAAGGGCACGGGTGTGCAGTGTGCAGTGTGGAGTGTAGGGTGTGTGTGGGGGCGGTTGGGAGACCAAGCCAGGACGAGAGCACGTACGCACGCTTTGCATGCA
>NW_004754913.1:102242-122242 GCF_000188695.1 Salpingoeca rosetta | reverse complement strand
AAAGCACACACACACACACACAACACGTTTGCGTATCGGACCGTTGGTGTGGTGGCTGGTGAGCCCCTTGATGAGGCTGAGGACGCGGTGCTGGATGTGAGCTGCGCAGAGGATGGCTGGTGTTGCCTTCCAGTCTCAGCTGTAGACGCTGCCCCTGTTGATGATGATGATGATGCTGCTGCTGCTGTTGCTGATGATGCTGATGATGCTGCTGCTGCTGTTGTGCGCCGCCGCAACCCATTGCTGCCGTGCCTGGGCACGCTTGGTTGCGACGACAACGAGCTGCTTGTAGCACTGAGATCGCCGTCAGCACCGGCGTTCGACAGGACAGCCTCCAGCGCCGCCTGTGAATGTGTGTGTGTGTGTGTGTGTGTGTGTGCGTGCGTGCGTGCGTGTGTGTGAATGTGAGAGAAGCTGGAACGCAGAGACGCAGGCAGCTGTCCACCATACTACCACACACATACAAAGAAACACACACACACACACACACATTCGCTGACCTGGAGGTTGTTGTTGTGTGCGCTGAGGATGCGTTGACAGGCTGCGATGGGCAGTTGCGTGACCTCCTGCAATCAATCAGCACGGTTGCCACATTGTACACACACACACACACACACACACACACACACACACACACACACACACACACACACACACACACACACACACACACACACACACACACACACACACACACACACACACACACACACACAAGGACACGATCATGAGCGGTTCAGCTTTGGTTGTGCCACATCGCCACCCAGCGGACACCGGCCCCCGGCCCCACTCCCCACACCACAAACCCTCTGCTTCCCTCGACGCACATGCAAGGTCTGCACGTCTCCTTCCGCGGGCATGGTGCCTGTGTGTGGTGTGTATTGGTGGTGCGCGGATGTGTGTCTGCCAAAAAGGTGAAAGCGGTTGTGAATGTTGTCTCTTCTTCGTTGTCGTCGTGTGCTTTTGCTGACGCTGCATTTGCGTGTTTGCTTGTTTGCCAACAACTCGTGACGTGTGATGTGAGGTGTGATGAGGTGTGATGTGCAGTGCAGTGCTTCCACTGTGCTCTCATGCACGTGCTCTTGCCTGTTGTGCTTGGGTGTGCTTGGTTTGCGTTCACTTATGTGGGTTGCTGATACACGAGGGTAACACGGGCAAGAGAGCGCCGAGAACCAGCACGGCGGCGGTTGGAGATGCCGTGCAAGCCAGCGCGACGTGAACGCTTGGAGTGTGTTCGACGCCACAACAGCGCATGAGCCACAGCCACGTCATGAACTGCCGCGATCCGGCGGCAGGATGTCCAGGATGGCGCTGACGAGCGCGCGCGTGCGGTAGTGCTGCGGATTCGACGCTGCATGCTCCGATATGGGGATCACCCGCAGCCCAAGCTCCTCCAACCTGTTTGTTTGTATTTGTGTGAGTGAGTGTGTGTGTATGAGAGAGAGAGTGTGTGTGTATGAAAATGTGTGTATGCGTGCATGCATGCATGCATGTGTGTGTGTGTGCGTGTGTGTGTGTGTGTGTGTGTGTGTGCGTGTGTGTGTGAGAGAGAGAGAGAGTGTGTGTGTGTGTGTGTGTGTGTGTGCCAGTGACTGACTGACTGACACGGTGAATGCTGCAAACAAGTGTGCCTCTATCCCTTTGCCCGTCCCCCAACACCAGAGCCCCACATCTGAATGGCGCACCTGCCACCGTCCATGGGCACCTCCGACGTCGTCAGATACAGCACCTGTGCCACCGGCATCGCCACCCAGGAACAAGAAATGGTATCAATAGCGCGGTGTGGATGGTATGAGACATTTATCAAGCTAATGGCGACGCGCACACACGCACACGCACACACATACGCACACGCACACGCACACGCACACACATACACACATACACGCACACGCACACGCACACGCACACACATACACACATTCACACACGCGCACACGACTGACATGTGTGACAAACTGGGAGACGAGGGCTGCGTCGTCCTGCTTCGCTGTGCGCTGGTTGGCGTTGTGGCGCGAGGAGCCGACACACGCGTGCACAATCGCCCACACAAAGTCCATCGCCGTCATGCCGTGCGTCTCCCGGTCAACCGTCCCATTCAGGATGAGCACCTGCGTGTGGATGTGTGTGTGTGTGTGTGTGTTTGTGTGTGTGTGTGTGTGTGTGTGTGTGTGTGTGTGTGTGTGTGTGTGTGTGTGTGTGTGTGTGTGTGTGAGCTGATTTGGCACGTGTGTTTTTGACTCTGCACTACATCAACACCACGCCAACACCACATCCCCTCCCATGAACCAAGGCAGACACCACCGCCGCCACTACCAACATTGCACCTTTGGGCAGGCCAGGGTGGCAATGTGGTCGCCGACGCCCTTCGTAGCCAGCGATGCGCATATGGACGTGTACAGGGACCCCATGCTGTACACAACCTGAATCAAGACAAGATGCGGGGAGAAGTGGACGAGTCAGCAGACTGCACGATTTGCGAAATGTCACTTGGGAGAAACAGCGACGAAGGATAACGCGCACATACACACACACATACACATACACGTATGTACATACACACATGAACACACACACGTACACATGTACACACACACACACGTATGTACACATGTACACACACATGCCTGCACACATGCCTGCACACACACTCACATGTATACATGTACACACGGACCATGGCGGCGTGTGAGAGGGTGGAGAGGACGGAGGGGTCGGCGTGGAATTCAATCTCCTGGCGCCAGTCGTTCAGGTAGAAGAGGCGGCGGATGCGTGCAGGCAACGGCTGCTGCCCTTGGTGCTGCTTGTCCACCTGCATGGAGAGTTGGATGAGCAGAGGTTTTCCGAGTCAGTGCGGAGAGAGAGAGAGAGTGTGTGTGTGTGTGTGTGTGCCCGTGTCTGTGTGTATGCATGGGGTGTGTGTTTGTACGTGTGTGTGCATGTGTGTGCGTGCGTGCGTGTGTGGTGGGGGGGGGAAGCATCGAGTCTGCAAAGAAGAGGTGCATCGCCTTGTGCCAGCGCTATTGGAGACAGCGAGGTGTATGGTGGCTGCTCACCACATCGCCGGGGTGGCTGATCTGGTTCTGTCCAAAGATCTGCAGCGCGAGAAAACGACGCATACACAAACACAAACACACACACACACAAACAAACACGCAAAGCAGGCAAACAAACACACAAACAAACAAAGCAAACAAGCAAACAAAGCAAACATTTCAGCGAGTTTTCCCCAATAAACCACGATCAACAAGCAAACAAAGCAAACAAACAAAGCAAACAAAATCACACACTGCGCGAGCCACCTTTGAGCCGTCCTCGAGCTGTGCGCCGATGGTGACGGTGTGATTGCTGTTGATGATGGGCAGCACCGCCGTCTCGTGCGGGATCCCCACCAGCGAGGACCTGGCACGAGACATGTGGGAAGGCGGGGTGTGCGGATTGTACGCAGCAGGTGAGTGGGATGAATTACGACCAAACACACACGTACACACGCACACACGCACTCCCACGCACACACATTCACTCACACACACATTCACGCACATGCAGGTGCACTCACTCACTAACGCACTTATACACACACGCACACACACACACTCGCACTTACTCACCACAAAGTGATGGCAGCGGAGAGAGAGTTGAAGAACTTGCGGCAGCCGGAGAAGAAGAAGTTACCGACACTACCGCGATGGAAGCAAAACGCCTTGACGGCCTCTCCTGCGCATGCACGCAGTGCAATGAGGACAAGCACCACGTGAACATAACGAAGCGGTGGGTCATGTCACACAGAGACGCACAGCGAACTCACGGCCGTGTGTTGTGCATCTACACCTGCACCTCACGCAAACGAACACGCACAGCGGAGGCATACACACACAGGACACATGCCGCACCGTTTGGGCCTGGCTGCTCTGAAGCGGCTGTGAGGACGGCGGTGTGAAAGTGGATCATGAAACTGCGGATAATCTGCTTGTGGTCTGCCGATACTCCCCTCCACAGCTCGTGCCGCCCCTGTGTGATGAATTTGCGTGTGCATAAAAGCGTGTGCATGTAAGCGTGTGTGTGTGTGTGTGTGTGTGTGTGTGTAACTGTGTGTGCGTGTGGGGTGCGTGTGTGTGTGTGTGTGTGTGTGTGTGTGTGTGTGTGTTGTGTGTGTGTGTGTGTGTGTGTGTGTGTGTGTGTGTGTGTGTGTGTGTGTGTGTGTGTGTGTGTGTGTGTGTGTGATTGAGATCAGGAGGGAGAGAGAGAGCAAGAGAGGGAGAGAGTGAGTGAGACAGACACATACACACAAAAACAAATACACAAACAAAAACACACACGCACAAACACAACAACAACCTGCACTCCCCAATGCACACAACCTGATGAAGCACATCCACACCCCACTTGCTTGTTGCTTGTCGCATCGCTCGACGCACTCGACTCACTTGGCAAAGGCATTGCAGGCCGTGCCACCACTGAACACAAACAACAGCGACGTTGAGGAGGACATCTCACTCACGACAACATAAGTAGGCAAATTGCGCACTCAGCAGTTTTGTTGGAGGGCTCGATGACACACACAAAAACGACTGATTGGGTTGTTGTGTGCGTGGGTGTCATGGCGCTGATACAACCAGACAACCCGCAGTCCTTGCAGCTGGTTGCTTGTCAGACGAAAGGAAGAAGCGAACAAGCAAGACAAGACACCGCACAGGCCACAGGCAGCAGGAGGGACGACGTTGCGCATGGGAAACAAAAAAATACAGTCACACCATGGAGCGTGACAAACGCTGTGTCGCTGTGTCGCTTTGGGCCCTTTCCTTCGGTCGTAAGTCAAAACGGCTTTTGTTGTGATTTATCTCTCTCGCCCTCTCACCGGCCGCACACACACACACACACACACAGACACACACACAGACACACACACACAGACACACACACAGACACACACACACACACACACACACACTGGTTCTCTCCTTGTGCAGCTGCAGGTGGCCGTGTTGTTCTGAGTCGCACTCTTTGCACTTCATTTCTCTGCCCTTCACTCCTCGTCAAGCCAGCACCTCCCTTCCCTCCTTCCAGTCTGCCAAGCGACGACACTTGAAGGCTCAAGCGGCGACTGCGAGCACACACTACACAAAACGCATTCGCTTCTTTTCCGCACAAAATGGACGACGAACCGAAACAGCAAAACCCTGTCGACTCAGGGGAGGACAGGCATCCGCCAGACACATCTTCCCTGACTGCGACCCATGAAATGGACACCCAACATGCGGGACGAGCAGCTTCGACAGATATCACGCCAGTCTCAAGCCAGTCAACAGCACAAGATCACGCAGGGCAGCAAACGCAGCAGCAACCCGCCGTAGATGCGACTAACCTTCTAGCCGCTTTGCAGAACCCCGCGACATTGGCCTCGCTCTCACCAGAGCAAATGCAGGTCGCAATGGCAACACTTCAAGCGCACATGACGCGCACCCAGACACACCAAACCCAAGACCCAAGGTCTAATCAGCACGAGAATGTCAGTGCCGTTGACCGTGGACATCCGCAACCATTAAATGCGCAACAACAGCCAGAACACTCATGCAGCCAGCAGCTTCCCGCGACTGTCCAGCCACCACTACCACAACACCCAAATTCGGGAAGGACCACCAACTTCCCAGCCGTCAGAGGTGTGCTGGAAACAACCACGTCGCTGATGGGAGCACCGCACAGCCACTCCAAGGCTCCTCCACCATTCGCAACAGGCAACAGTGGCCCTGTTTTGACTGCAGGTATTCGATCCCTCGCTGTTTTGTGTGCATGTCCCTGCCCTGACCCTGCAAGCAACACCGTGCGCGTTGCCTCGCCTTCTCATTTGGAAACAAGCTCACAGCAACATGGGGGGTTGTTCTTGCTTGATTCTCGCTTTGCAGCTGGTACTCAGGCAAGCGCGACAGTGTCGTCGCACGCACAACGCACCCGCGACGTTCACGTAGTAAGTTGTACACAATCCCACTCCAATAGAATGGCACACCATCTCATCCTATGGCCGCTCTGTTGCTGTTGTTTGCAGAACATGCGTGCACACTCACCCTCCTTTCTGACGGCAGCTCACACCGCCACGTTTCGTCGCCCTGTTCCACAGCACGTGCACGTGATGGAGAGACGCCGACAAATCATCCACATGCTCGGAGGCCATCCTGCTTTTGGCAGATGTTGCGACGCAGACGGCAAGGGAAAGTGGCTGCCAAACGCCGAAACACGGCTGCCAGAGCAACATGACGATGATGACAATGACAGTGATGATGTTGACGATGATGATGATGATGATGAGGAGGAGGAGGAGGAGGAGGAGTTGCGTGACGCAAGGTCCACCCTGGGGGTTGGTCGGCCGTCCAGACCAAGGCAACAATGGAAGAAGGGAAACAGCAAGAGCAAGGGCAAGAACAAGAAGAAAGGCACGAAGAAAGGCACGAAGAAGCACAGGGGGTGTCGGACCACGCACCAAACCCGCTCGGCCTTTCTCAGCAACCGCGGCAGTGACTACAGCTACTACACCAAGGATTTCATCCTTCGTGTTCCCAGCCCCACAACCATCCCATACAAGCTCTTCAAGAAATCAACATTTCCAGAGTGGCAGCCTGGTTACGACAGAGTCGTTGTAATCGAGGATGACAAGACTGCGCACGTGCACGTGTTCAGCGATTTTGCAACAGACAACCAGCAGCTCCATGCAAAGGCAATTCGCTTCTTCATCCAGCGGTTTCTGCGCCGCGACGACAACGACGGCGCGCTGCGTGCCCTGCTGAACATGACATCAATGCACGTACTCATGGACGACGTGCTGAATGACACCGCACTCATTAAGGCTCTGACGGGTCACCAGGTGCTGCGCTTGCTCACGATGATTGATACTAGCAGTCTGGTTGGCGAGTTGCAGTCACGGCAGGGTCACCCCAGCACGCGAGTCCTGATCCAGCGCGCTCTCGTGTCCGATCCCAACACGATTCAACTCTTCTCCGCCAACAACCCCAACCTTCTGCACGACCACCTGCAGCTGCTGGCTGCCCTCATCAACACGAGTACCAGCAGCACTTACTCCTACGACAGGGACGCCGGATACAATGACTTGTGCTTTGTCATCCTCGTTCTGGGGCTCGCCCCAAACTTTGAGGCAGAGAAGCTCAAGCACAGGGCCGAGCTGCCCACCACCAACAGCAGCAGCAACACCAACTCACACGACGACCACGACGACCACGACGACCACGACCACGACCACCACAGCAACGGCGGCAGCAGCAGCAGCTCCGTCGAGTACAGCCAGGACGACATCTTGGATGCCGCTGATTTCGTGCAGAAGTACCACGAGACGATCCACATCAGCGCCGACACGATGATGTGGCTCGCTGCTCGCGCAATCCTGGCACAACTGACACCCAAAGATGCCATCTTCTTCGCTGCAACTCACCCGGCGAGCAAGGTGCTGAGCGAACACGACCCCAGCAAGTTTGGCAGGGTGGTGCGCACTGCTCTCACCAACACTGGCGGCAAGGGCACCAAGAAGAAGAAGAAGAAGAAGAAGCGGGCTGCGGGCACATCGGGCGCCTACCTCAAGTACATGTCCACGCTGCCACAGGCGCAGGAGCACATCTTCGACGTGTGGCTGAGCCAGCTGCCATCGATTGGCAACGACGCGGACCACCCGCTCGCAAAGGGTGCGATAAAGCTGGCAACGTCGGCGCAACTCACATCTGACCAGCGGGGGCGGCTCATGCAGATGCTCATGAACAACACACGAAGCAGCATGTGCCGTCTCATTCTTGGTTCTGTTCTTCATATCATCCCGGACCACCTCACGCCCGTGACGGTCATCGCGGGCATGTGGAGTGTGGTGTCGCCAGCAGAGGTTGAGACAGGCCTGCGCACCTGGCTGAAGGAAGAAGCAACCAAGATGCGAGTCGTCACCGTGGACGACCCTGACTCTGACACCAGTGGTGCATCGTCGTCGTCATCGCGCAGCCCAGCCACATCTGCTTCTGCCACTGTCTTCACCAGTCGCCGCAATCGAAACGGCAAAGGCAGGGCACGTCGTCGGCACCGACAACGTGCCCAACATCAGCAGCACCACCAGCAGCACCACCAGCAGCACCACCAGCATCAGCAGCCACGCATCAAGACGGTGAAGGAGCTGAGTGTTCGCTCACTCATTCATTTAGCCGTCCAGCTTGAAGACACACTACGCGAGCAGCTTGGTGTAATCAGCAGCATACCAGCTGGCAGACCGGCTGAGGTGGCAGCACGCATGCACAAGTTCAAGCCCATTTACCTGCTCGCCGGCGACTGCGTGGAAGAGAGCAACGTGCCCCTCGTTGCCTTCTTCCAACAGCTGATTGCCGCCTCAAGTGAAGACGGCATCCAGTTGACCGAGAAGGGAACGACACCAAACCATCTCTTTGGTCTTGCTGCGAACCGCGCTGTTGCTCTCGCCCGGCAGCACCGCCAGGCCGGTGATGAAGAGCTGTGCAACCTGCTCAAGGTGTTGCGAACCGCCGCTCGCCAGAACGACAGCCATCACGACATGTTCCGCCGCGTTGGCGTGGACATGTTGTCAGAGCTCACCATCCCGCAAACCTTCAAGGATGTTACTGATCAACCTGCGTTGTGGCGGCTGGTGCTCAACATGCGCTCGCCACGCGATTGGCGGCAGACGCAGCCGGCAGTGTCAGCACGACAGACCCTGGCCCGCGAATACGAGGCGTGGCGTGACCTCACCAAGACGCCAGCCGACATGGCAGTGTTGTTTCCACCGGCGCAGGAGCCTGGCAGAAGACTGAGTAAAATCCACACCCTTGCGAACCTTCTGGCCATCGTGGCACCATCTGATCAAGAAGAGCTTCTTGTCCTGATTCAGGAGGCATTGAGTGTGTACGACCAACTTTGTGACGAACGTTGGACGGTGTACAGCTTGCACAAGTTCGCCTCAGACATCCTGCCTTCGAATCCCTGGGTGGCCAGTTTGCCTGCCACGCTGGAAACGTGGCTGACGGAGCCACTCAGTCAAGTCAATGACAGCAACCGCTGGAACACTGCCGAAAACATCTTGAAAGAGAGCAGAGATTTGCTTACAGCACTTCACCAGCGCGCCAACAGCCACACGTTTCGAAGGATGCTCGCGACAGAAATGGCCTCAGTGCATTCATCATACACCCCAGCCACACCATCAGCAAGCGACGCAAGCGAGACAAACGAGAGCAATGAGAATGACGACTCCGGCCTCTCCGAAACCACGACATCAACCTCAACAACAGCCGCATCGCCATCACCACCACCGTCATCGCCATCAACAGCTCGCGCTGACGATGAGCAGGTCATGACAGACGCGAAGCGGGAGGTGGAACAGGTGCTCAAGACTGCGGACAAAGTTAAGACTCAACACACACGCTTGTTCAACAACCTTCGAAGCAGTACTCAGCTGTCTGATCTTCACATCATGTGGGGAGGGCTCACGCGCGCGCAGGTGGAGCACGACATGACACTGCTGTGTACAATCATTGGCCACCCATCTGAAGTCCGTACACGGGGCCCGTTCGCGCAATTGACCAAGCAGCTCATCAGCTATGCTGAGCAGCGTCATTATGCACAGCGCGCAGAGCAACTCAACCGAGTGTTACACGTGTGCAGGCCGTTCTTCGTCACGCCAGTTTCGAAGCTTACCAGTGCCATCGACGCGGTGCTGGACGTGGATGACTCACAGACACTCCGCCACCTGCACACGGCTGTGCAGGACGTGCAGTCACATGTCCCTGACGATCCCGACGTGTGGGAGGTGCTTGGTGAGATGGCCGACGCAGGCAACTTGCTCGAGTTTCTGCGAGAACAAGAGGGCGACATACGTCACTACACGGCGAGCGCGGACACATTTGGTTCCGACGCATACATGGCCACCGCAGAGCAGGTCAACGCCTTCATCTTGTTGCACTCGTTCATGTTCCCGCTCATCAACGCTGACACAAAGGCGAAGGACCTGGAGGACTTTCTTCGTCTTCTCAGCCAGCGCTTTCACCAGAGCCAGGGCCATGCTGCATCCTCCTCGGGAGCAACATCAGGTTCGGCGTCGTCGTCAGCATCATCGGCACGTCAGCCAGACCGCCTACCGCTGTCGCAACTGCTGCGCATCTGCAACCAAGGCCTGGAGGCGCTGCAGCTGTTTGTGAACACGCTGAGCGACCGCGGTGCCGCTGCCCGCGAACGCATTCGCCTCGTTGTTGATCCCTCCGTCGAAGGCGCACGCATCGTGTTCAGGTGCGACTCGCTCCGCCAGACCGCAAGCTACCACATCTGCATCCGCCACAGGAGCGAGGACATTGAGTTGTCGGAGCGCGACGTGAGCGACCTGCGTGCGCGCGCGTGCCTGCTGTCCACAGACCAGGACCAGGACGTGCGTGTGCACATGCAGCGGTTCAGGGATTTGGTGGAAGGCGTCGAGTTGGCCATGGCAGAGCTGAAGCAGCTGGCGGAGAGCGGACACCTTGAAGAGTTCAACTGCTACACGCACGCAATGGCGGTGCAGGGCGCCAACCTGAAGGACTACAGGAATGCACTGCAGACCCGCCTCCTGCTGTGGACGGAGCGCTTGAAGGAGATGCGCGAGCACTATGACGTACTCAACATCTTTTCCAACCGCCAGCTGGTGGTGCTGTTCCATGCACTCGTGCAACCACACGAGCACCACGATGAGGAGCTGGTGCAGGAGCGAGACCAGCTGCTGCTGGCCATGCTCGGTCCCCACGCCGACGTGCACCAGGTGTCGCTGTTTGTGCGCGATGGGCTCAACAGCATGGGTGCATGCGATGACAACGTGCACCGGCTGAGCGAGCTGCTGGCGATGCTCAAGTCGCTCATCGATGCGCCGCCACCACGCGCCCTTCGCCCCTCTGGAATGATTGACGAGAGCATGCTGCCGCCGTTCCGCCACGCTGCCAAGCACGATCTTGTGCGGGTGCTGCTGTCTGAGGACGATCGCACGACCGCCGCCTCCATCCTGGCCGCATTCACGGACGCCAACCTGGAGTACCTGCCTGCGCAGTGCCTCTTCTGCTCCGAGCACACGCGCGTGGCGATTGTGCGGCTGTTCCTTGCCCGCAGCCAGGAGACAACAGACCTGCCGTTTGTGCTCGTGTATCCGGAGCTGCTCAGCATTGAAGCGCAGGCGGAGTTGAAGGAGGAGTTGACCAAGTGGGGCCACCGCTGCTCCAACCCTCGCTCCTCAAAGCCATTCGCACCCGCTGTTGGCGAGCACGTGCCGGAGTCAAGCCGCCCGCTTCCACGCTTCACCGTCGTGTGTCGCCGCACCACGCGAAGTCGCCTCCTGCATGGCGTTGCAGGGCTGGTGGACGAAGACTTGACGGGGCACGTGGCGCAACAGCTGCTGGCCAACTACGCGCTGCACACGAGGGAGCACGGTGCTGTCACCGTTGTTGCCAGCGAGTACGCGCAGCAGGGCAAATCCACCTTCATCCAGCAACACCTCGCACGCCTTGCTGGTGGCAGCAACGGTGCTAGCGATGGTGATGATGATGGTGATGGCGACAGTGGACGTGGCAGTGGCCGTGTTGGGCGACGCGGGCCGCTTCGCTCGTCCATGCTCTCACGCACGTCGCAAGCTACCACCGCAACCACCGCCACGACGAAAACGGGTGGCAGTGGTGCTGATGGCGGGGACGACCTTGTGGACGACGATGAAGGGGATGGCGACGCATCACCGGCGCTCTTCTCATCCGATGACGATGGTGAAGACGACGAGTTTTTGGACGCGTCGTTTGAGTTCCCCGTGCCACCGAGTGGGCCCGTGCCTGCAGGCATGGCGACAACAGCAACACTCCCGCGTGACGCTGTTGCTGGCGATGGCGGGCACTACTGCACGCTGCTTGTCTCTGGGCAGGACACGTTTGACGTCCTGCACGACAAGCTGTCTCGCCTGCCGCTGATGGACCCGCGCGTCAAGGCACTGTACATTGACGTCGGGGCGGCACTGAACATTGAGGATGACCTCAACATGCATCTGTTCCAGCTGCTGGTGCTGCGCTGCCTCTCGCGCGACGACAGGCTGTGGCACGTGCCACGCCACGTCGCGGTGTACGTTGAGATTGGCAACACGCTGCACGACCGCTTGAGCCAGCAGCTCGCGCTCACCACCAAGGCGCCGTTTGCCGATGAAGTGGCGGCATCCACCACACAGGCTGCGCCTGCACAGACGGGCGCGCCCACTGCCTCTTTTACCAAGGAAGTGCTTGGGTGGGACGCAAACAACATTCACGTGCCAACGGATACGAGCTCCCCCATCCAGCGTGCTTGTCGCTACCTCGACCTCCTGCACAGGGACCAGCTCACGGACGTGGTGTACAGGGAACCTGATCTGAACGCCATGGATGGCATTGAGCCAACACCGCTGAGCAAGGGAGACTGCATTCGCCTCCTGACTCAATACTTCCCGCGCCTGCAAGAGAACCACGCCTCCTTTGGCGAACTCAACACCTTCCTCCTCGTCGCCGCCCAGCAGCTGCCGCGCATGCTTACAAGTGTGTTCCTTCGCCTGAGTGAGCTCTGCGGTTGGGTAGGGCGCTCTCGCTCACGAGCACACGAGATTCGGCGGGGCATGCTCATGGCGGTGGTGAACACAGTACAACGATTTGCAATGCCCTCCGTTGACGCCGTGAAAGACGTGCAGCACCATCACCAGGACGCGGCTGGGACGGTGACCGATGACGTGTTGCGGCAGATGGAGAAGGCCATCACGTGGGCTGAGATGGAGCACTGGATGCTGTGCGTTGCCGATGATGGGTGTGTTTGTGCCTTCTACTCGGACCCAAACAGTGTCCCGCCGCAGGTGCGCCGATTCTTTGCACTTCAACGCCATCCACTCAAACAAATGCACGAGTACACTTCTCAAGAGCTGTTTGTGCAGCTCAAGCAACTGCTGGGTCACAAAACTCAAGCGGCCCAGAACTGGTATGCCATGACACCAGACAACCTGCTGAAGATGGTGCTGATCTACATCCGCATCACCAACAACGTGCCGTGCATTCTCATGGGCCACGCAGGCTGCGGTAAGACGTCACTGTTTCATCAGCTGGCCCACATGTGCAACGACGTGGTGTATGAGCGGCCACTTGGCATCCACGCAGGCACAACGGCGCAGGACATTATCGATTACGTCAACGAAGCCATCGATCTGGGGGAGAAGCTGCTGCAGGACGCCGGGTGTGTTGATGTGGCGGTGGTGCCCCAGGCTGGTGTTGGTGCTGGTACACAGGGGCAAACCAACGACCAGACAGCCACGTCAGCCACAGCAGAGCAAGATGGTGATGCTGACCCCAACGCTCCCGGCTCTGCATCGACATCGTCAGCAACGAATACTCGTGTGGTATCTCAGGGCAATGATGGTGACGATCCACAGGGTCAAACCAACGACCAGGTAGCCACGTCAGCCACATCGGCCACAGGAGAGCAAGATGGTGATGCTGACCCCAATGCTCCCGGCTCTGCATCCACTTCGTCAACAACCACTTCTTCGGCGTCGTGCACCTCCACTCCAGTGATGCCCGCTCATCCTGTGACGGTGTGGGCATTCCTTGATGAGATCAACACGTGCGAGCACCTCGAGCTGCTGTCAGACATCATTGTGCGCCGCCGCTGCGGCTCCCGCTCCATCCCGGACAACGTGAAGATTGCCGCTGCGTGCAACCCGTACAAGCGCCGTGACCGCCCAGCGCCAACACCAGGCCTGGTCACCATGGAGCGCCAGCCCATTGACGCGCAGTCGCACCTCATGTACCGCGTGCACCCGCTGCCGGAGGCGATGCTGCCGTACGTGTGGGACTTTGGCGAGCTGTCTGCTGGCGACGAGCGGCTGTACATGGGCAGCATGGTGGACGGCCTTGGACTCAATCGGGACGAGAAAAAGGCTGTGGTGGAGATGCTGTATCAGTGCCACGACTACCTGAGGAAGAAGACAGGCCACATAATCAGCCTGCGTGACGTCAAGCGTTTCTGCACACTCTTCAAATTCTTCCAGAAGTGGCGGCAGCAGAGAGCACCCTTCCCCAGTCCCGGACCAAGACCGCGCGAAACCACCATCCCCTTCATGTCATCGAAAATGCATGCTGCATGGCTGTCACTCATTCAGTGCTACGTTGTTCGTCTTCCTGAGCAAAGCAAGCGCAATGAGCTGCTTGACCAGTGCAGCGCGCGTTTTCGGGCGTGGAAACGGTGGGGGAGAGAAGCCATTCTGCGGCTCCTTCGCGAAGAGCAGCTGGACATGGTGGATCGCATGGACAGGCGGGCACCGCAGTTCCAGAACTTGGCAGAGAACGCGGCCTTGCTGGAGAACACGTTTTCCATTGTGGTGTCGCTGCTCAACCGCATCCCCATCTTCCTGATTGGCAAGCCGGGCAACAGCAAGACGGTGAGCATGAGCCTGGTCAACAACAGTCTTCGTGGCCGTGACTCGCGCGACCCGCTGCTCAAGCTGTACCCTGGCATCACCGTGTTTGCGTACCAAGGCAGCGTTGAGGCGACGAGCGAGGGCATCCTGCAGGTGTTTGCCCGCGCGGAAGCGTACCTGGACAGCGCCAACCATCAGGACGTGCTGCCCGTGGTGGTGCTGGATGAGGTTGGACTCACAGAACACTCGCGCCACAACCCGCTCAAGGTGCTGCACGCCAAACTTGAGCCGCCAGACGGCAGCGAGCTCCGTGTTGGCGTCGTCGGCATCTCAAACTGGGCGCTCGATGCGGCGAAGATGAACCGCGCACTGCACATCTCCCGGCCTGATCCATCACGCGAAGACCTTCTCCACACTGCAGTCACCATTGCAAGCAACTTCGTTACAACAGAATATCGGTTCTACGAAGGTCCAACACGAGCTTGCGATCTCCCTGATGAGTTGCAGCTACCTCTCAAGGGGGTGGCTTTTGGGTATCATGATTACATGCAGGAATGCAAGGCCCAGAACCGCCAGCCCTTTTTTGGCCTCCGAGATTTCTACAGTGTCTGCAAGTCGATGTGTCGCAGGATGAGTGAGCTGAATGCGAGCGAGGGCGTGGTGGCCACCGCCATCATCCGCAACTTCTCCGGCACGCTCGGAGGCGACACCGTCCACAGCGACCGGCAGCTCTTCTTCACCCGCGTGCAGGAGCAGTTGCTGCAAGTGGGGTGGTACCACGCTGACCGCTTGGCTGTGACGCTGATGAATGCGAGCCACAACACCGTGGCATGCATCGAGGACAACTGGCAGGACGTGTTTGCGCGCCACCTGATGATTGGGTCCGTTGGTCGCGCGGCGCTGTCCATCTTGAAGACTTTCTCCAGCTTGGACACGAGCAACGCCCTCATTATCCGCGGCAGCCAGTTTGAGGCGGACGTGGTGAGCGAGGAGTACCCGTACTCTGTGCTGAGCCAGATCATCCTGAAAATGGAGCACGGTGGCGTGCTGGTGCTGGTGGACCTTGATTCCATCTACGGTAGCCTGTACGACATGCTGAACCAGAGCTACACCATGATCAAGGGCCGGCGCAACTGCACCATTGCCCTGGGCTCCCTCAGCAACCCGCTGTGCCCCGTGCACGAGCGGTTCCGCTGCGTTGTGCTGATGGATCGGGAGAAGATGCAGACGTACGACCCGCCCTTCCTCAACCGCTTTGAGAAGCACCTGCTCAGCTTCACAGACGTGTTGTCGGGGGACCAGCGGGACGTGTGCACGCAGGTGGAGAACTGGCTCACACGCATCGTTGCGTGTGGACAGGACACGTCCGCCGTGACGCCACAGGACAAGGCGAGGGCCATCCCGTGCTATGGCGACAACTTGGTAGCAAGCCTGCTGCTCAAGCACCTGGCGAGCATGCAGGCGGCCATGGCCTCGGCTGGGAGCAGCAAGACAATCAAGAGAGAGAACATTCGACCAAGTCGCGTTGTACGTGCCAAGCCGGCTCAGCTGCACGTCACTGTCACCCATGGGTGGCAGTCAGAGCAGCAGCAGCAAGGCATGCAGCCTGGTGACGAGAGCTGGCAGGAATTGCTGCATCAGCAAAATGAAGGGTTGAAGATGCATGTGCCACCAAGCTATCTCCAACAGCAACAGCAACAGCAACAGCAACAGCAACAGCAGCAACAACATGCCGGTGGTGCGACGGGAAGCCGGTTCCTGCGCGCATCGCAGTGGCGCCTGACCCCCGACCTGGCACAGCAGCTGCAGCAACGCATCAAGCACAGCTTGATTGACCTGATGACGCTTGAGTTTGTGGTGTCCCTGACGCAGTTTTCGGACGAGGACAAGCAGCGCGTGGTCGACGTGTACACGCATGAATCCTCGCACCACTCCCTCGCGGGCCTGTTGGAGTGGCTGCAGTGGTTTGGTGCACCGTCAGGGGATAGTGGTGGTGGGGATGGTGACGAACAACAAGGGGCCAGTGTGCGCAAGGGCGATTATGGCGATTATGGCGATGGTGGTGGTTATGATGGCGATGGTGGTGCTGGTGGTCATGATGATGACGACGCCGCCACTGATGAAGGTGCCGCTGAAGACGATGACGATGAGATGCTGGAGAAGCCAAGCAAGGCGAAGAAGGCACGGCAGCAGCCGCTGCCGGCCCAGCCGCTGCGCCGCCTGTTGCTGGTGACGCGCACCAGCATCTTCTATCCCTTCAGGGAGGTGTCGGAGTGTGAGATTGTGCGTGTGTCCGACATCAAGTCTGAGCGCATGTTGTCGCTTGAGCTGCGAGAAGCACTGCGCCGCGCCGGCCACCACGGCACGGTTGTGGTGCAGCTGCTGCTCAACGAGTTCAAGCACCTGGCCATGGTGCAGGAGAAGGTGGACGGCCTGCTGGCTGGCGTTGACCGGGAGACGCGCGGCGATGCTGGTCTCAACGGTGAGCACACACATGGTGGCCAGGGGTGCAGCCGCGTGATTGTGTGCGTGCACATGCACTCCAAGACGACGAGCCTCCGCAAGCAAGCGCAGGAAGTGGCCATGCTGCAGACCATCACCGCGTCTGCGGAGTGGGAGCTGCGCTACTGCGACGATCTCGGCTCGCTGCCCTCCTTTGCTGCACAAGCCCTGCAGCAGGAGCAGCATACGCAGCACGTGAGCGGTGGCGGTGATGATGTTGGCGGTGCGTCGATGCATGTGCCAGCTGGGCCATCGGCGCCACCTGTTGTTGAGCCGACCCTCAACCTGATTGAGCTGTGCTCGCACTCTCTGCAGGACGTGGTGCTGCGCCACGATCATTCGCTGCTGCACTACCGGCGCCTGATCACCCCAGACGCGCTGTGGTGGTGCTACTCGCGCATCGACTTCTCGCGCGTGCCGCACTGCCAGCAGCGTGCGCGGTCCTCAATCGACCGGCTGCTGGCCGCGCTCACGTCCCAAGACCAGGAGGGCGAGCAGCTGTGCATGATTTTGGCGCACGCGGCGGCGCTGATGCTGGATTCCACCACGACGTGGGTTGCACAGCTGGCGCAGCAGGACATGAAGCAGCCAAGCTACGCCACGTTTGGGCAGCGTGTGGTGCGCACGGCGCGTGAGGCATTCCTGTCTGCGCTCGCACGCATCATCTTCAGCATGGAGCAGCACCACTTTGTGCCCGATGTGAGGCAGCTTGTGCCTGACGATGCCACGCGCGCGCTGCTTGCTCAGCTCGAGATTTCCCCGCGGGCGTACGCCGTGCTCGCACTCGATGCACTGCCGTCCACGGCGCGCGCATTTGCCGCTAGCACTGCGCAGCACGAGCAGCCAGTTGTTGACAACGAGGGCGACGCGGATGACATTTCGCCTGCAACCACAAGTGTGCTGCGCCCCGTGTCACTGCGGCTCCCAGAAACGCATCGCTGGTACAACAGCCTGTGTGCGCTGGCAGAGGCGCTATTTGCCGAGATGGACGCGGCGCCCACGGAGCAGACGCGTGCCAGCCACGTGCAGGGGTTCATCGCACGCGTGCGTGACGCCTTTTCGCACGCCATTGCGGCCGGTGTGAGCACCGACGACGTCACTCTTGACATCATGGACACACAGGACGATGATGATGGCGACATGGACGACGTGGACGACATGGACGAGCGCGAGGACGATGATGACGATGACGATGATGACGATGATGTGGACGAGTTGGATGCGAATGGCGATGATGATGATGACGGTGACGAGAGCGGGAACGGGTTTGGTGACATGTCTCAGGTACACAACGCAGCTGCGGTTGTTGGGCCGTTGTTGCTGGTGGACTGGGTGCGCTATGCCAACAACCACGTTGGCGCCAACGTGCTGGACATCTGGCGCGGTCTGTGCCTGTGCTTTGGGGACGACATCAGCATCACCTCCGATGAGCACGTGTTTCAGGTGCTGAAGAAGCTGCAGGAGAACGAGCAGATGCTGTACGCGTTCTTCAGCCTGCTGTCAATTGCCCGCCGCTCTGACGCACGCGGTGACGTGTTGCAAGTTGCCCTCAACTCCATCAATGACACCAACATTGGTGGTGACGACGCTGATGGCGATGACAATGATGCTGAAAGCAGTCCTGGCCGGCCCACGGGCACATCTGCCATCGTACACGGCATCTGTGAAAGCATCGCACTGCGCTTCATCGCTGCCATCACCCGCCAACAAGACGACGACGACGATGAGGATGATGATGCTGAGGACGATGATGATGACGACGATTACAGTGGTGACGATGATGAGGGTGAGGATGAGGCCAATGAAGCCATGGGCATGGTGTTTGCTGCCCGCGATGTGATGCAGCACCTGCTTGCCCTGCCGTGCGATGCGAGCGGCGGGCGTGCGGCCATCACGCCCCAGATCATGGCGCGCGTCAGGCTCCTCAACGCCATCCTGCACGCGTGGAGCAGAAACAGCGACCTGGAGGTGGTGCCGCTGCTGCAGGCATTCATGCACTTGTCGCTGACACCAGCCCACACCGAGCCGTACGCGGCGCCGGTGACAGCAACAGCAACGGGGTCGCCGTCGCAGCAGCTGCTCAGGTTCTTGCAGCAGAGCTTCGACGAAGACAAACCACTGTGGTCCGTTGGTAGTGAGCGAAGGCGCCTGGTCTCCGACACGGTTGCCCTCTTCAGCCAGATGCTGCACCTCAACTACGCGGAGATGACGGCACAAGAGCAGCGCACGACCCTCGCCCAGCTGTGCCGAATGGTCACGCGTGCAGCGATGACATTCTGCCCCATCTGCCTCGTCACTGCCGTGAACGTCAGCACAGAGTGCGGCCACAGATTCTGTCACCAGTGCATTGTTGAATGGGCCCAGGCGAGGCGCACGTGCCCGTCGTGCCGCCGTGTCCTCAACGTGGCCAACCTCACGCCCATCGAGAGCGAAGAAGACGATGGTGGTGCTGGTATTGGTGGCCAGACGAGCAACCACTTCTGGCTGCCGCACGTTGGGCATGCTGTCCACACGGCTGTGCTGCACTTTGCAGGTGGTCACCGTGAGGTGCACGAGCTATTCCAGCAAGCGCCTGGCCCCTTGTTTGAGGCACTGAGCGCGGTGATGTCCCACGACAACTTTGATGCAACGCAGAGCCCGCCCATGCTCGTGCTTGCCGTTGACGTGCTGGAGCGCTTTGTGGTCGAACGCGCCATCAACGGCTGCAGCCTCATCGCCATCTTGCACATGGAACACCACCTGCAGCCGTGCGTAAATGCGGTGCAGGAGGTGATGAGCAACGTTGGCGACGGTATGGGTGGCATCTCCCCGGCGCAGGCACGTGATGGCGTGGTTGGCATTGCTGTGCTGCGTACATGCGTGCGTGTCATTGCGCGCGCGCTGTTGGACCACGACGTGGCCGATTTGGAGACGCTGACTGACGTGCTTCCTGTGCTGTTTGGAGGAGACGATGATGGTGACGGCTTTGCCAGTGGTGTCAACGACAGCATGAGCGTGATCCAGCGCATGCGCCTGTTCCTGCTGCAGCTGCTGAAGCAAGGCCGCAGCTTTGCCGAGTTGCGCACGGTGCTGGTTGCCCTCATGG
>NW_004754913.1:90294-101160 GCF_000188695.1 Salpingoeca rosetta | reverse complement strand
TGTACGCAGCAGCTGCACGTGCTGCCGCTGTGTTCTGCGATTGTGCCGCTGGTGGCGTGGTACACGCGCGTTCGCCTGCACTTCCAAGGTAAATTGGCGCGCGACAAGGTGCAGGGCGAGGGCGCCATGACCCACGCGCAAGCAGTAGCAGAGATGCAGGCCGCTGGCGTGGAGGATGCGCAGAGCCGCTTTGACGCGTTTATGGCGGCGTGGAACCGGATCGTTGCGCACCAGGCGCTGTTGTTTGAGGGCGAGACGATGACAGAGGACGGGTCTGTTGTGCAGGACGACGAGGCGCCCCACGGCCGGTTCGAGTGTGAGCCACTGCAGCCCTTCCCGCCCATGTCGCCTGCAGCGCCGCTGGCGTACTCGCTGCTCTCTGACCGGGGAGAGGGGTCCCGCCTCTACATCATGCTGCACCAGCTCACGCACGTGCAGAACCAGCACATGGACCGGGTGGTGAACCTGTGCGAGCCCGGTACTGCGGCGCACCGCGCTGTGCAGCAAGGGCCTGCTGGCCAGGTGCTGGTGCAGAGCGTGGACGTGACCAAGGCGAGGCCGCACCAGGTTGTCTCTGTGGTTGTGGACGACGGTGTGGTTGCGCACGCGTACGCGCACACGGCGCTGGGCCACGGACGGCGCACGATTGTCAACTGGCAGGCCGTGGAGAACATGGTGCTGCAGCACACGTTTGTCGGCAAGGTGAAGTTTGAGCGTGTTGACCCGGCCAAGTGCGGGTTCCTGTTTGGGCAGGAGCAAGGCGTGCCCTTCCTTGAGCTGTGCGACCGGCTGTTCACGGCGCACAAGCAGTACTGCCGCTCCATCACCCCCGAGCGGGTGCGGGCCATGATTGAGTCGTCCAACTTCCAGCCGTCCATCCACGACCTGCGCAGCAAGCTGGAGGTGCTCATGTCGCAGCTCAACGACCACCTGCTTGGCATGGGCGGCGACGCGTCTGGCGTGGGCAACTTGCTGTGCAGGACGACGCTGGCCGAGTTTGCGCTGATGGCGCGGCCGGTGGATGCCACGTCGCTGGCGCTGCTGCAGTCGTGCGGGTGCCACGACCTGGCAGTTGGGCAGCTCTTTGCGCTCTTTGAGCTGGTGTACGAGCAACTCATCTTCCAGGAGTCGCGTGGGCACACGCCGCTGGAGGACGAGGCCGATGGCGCCATTGTCCGCGACCTGGGGGAGGCGCAGCGGGCCGAGCGGTTTGTTCCTGCCGCGGTTATGCACACGCTACGGCGGTTCTACATCACCCACTACGCGCAGTACCAGCACATGGGTGACATGCCGCTTGCCGACTTCTGGGGCAGCCTGATTGAGGAGCCCGTGTTTGTCATGGACGACCTGGCGAACCCGCAGCAACAGCTGCAGCTGCCAGACTCGCTGCTCCTGCGTCACGTCGTGCCGCTCTACGTCTGGCTGCACCAACTGCCGCAGTGATGTGTGCGTGTGTGTGTGTGGGGTGGGGGGCTTGTGGGTTGAGTGTGTGGGTGGGTGTGGGTGGGTGATTTTTGGGAGTGGGTTGTGGAGGGGGGGGATGTTGGGAGAGGGAGCTGTATGATGTAGATGAGTGTTGCTTTCAGTTCTTTGACAATGCGTTGTCGTGTTACGTTATTCTCTTGCTTGCCTGTGTTACTGCCATTGGAGGGAGTTGTGTTGTTCAAGATACACACAAGGTCCTAAGGTCTGCATTCATGGCGCGCCCTTGAAGGTCTTCCTTCCTTCCTTCGACAATCGACGATTCACAACACCACAAAGTGCACAATGCTGACAAACCCACACATCGCTGCTGTCCTTCGGTGTGTCGAAGGCGGTGAAATTTTCGATTTCGCACGTTTGAGGTGGTTCCGTTGCACACGCACCACCAGCAATATGGCTTCGACTGCTGCGCCTTTGCTTTGCTTCGCTTCGCTTGCTTGCTTGTGTGTGTGTTATTTTTGGGTGTGCAAGCAGCAAGCAAGCAAGCAAGAAGCAAGCATCAGTGCAGCAAGCAACCGCACGCACGCACGACAAGCAACACCTTCTTCTCTTGTGTGGGTGATTTGTGACGTGCACACATCCTCTGCTTCTGCTTCTGCTTCTCCTTCATCTCCGCCACGTCAAACATTCGACGTTGCACGAGCAGCTAAGGCCAACCACACAGCCAGCCCAGCACAAGGTTTGTCTTTGATTGATGAACATGTGTGAGTGTGTGTGTGAGTGTGTGTGTAAACGTGTGTGCCAATGTGTGAACATGTGCGTGAGGCGTGTGTCATTTTCCCTTCAACCACAACCACAACCACAACTTGCTTGTGTCGTTGTCCGCATTCCACACCAGTGCGTTCGCGGTGGGTTGTCCCCCACGCGACAACAGCATCAACACTTGCACCATCATCACCATCAATCCGCCTGCATAACGCACGCATACCACTTCTGCCTGTTTCTCGTGTTTGGGTGTCCCACCAACCAACACCCCCAACACACCGTTTTTTTCGCCTTCTCCCCACTCCTGTGCCTTCCTTCTTTGCTTCTTCCATCCTCCCAACCATTTCAGCGACAGCACGCGCTCGCTGATCGTTGGTCGGCAATCACCGCACCAACAGCACCTCAGCACTCACGCTACTCCCTTCTTGTTGTTGTTGCTCGGCCCCCAATACTTTCTCTTCCTGGGTGGTGGTCAAATCAGATCGTTTTCATTTTTTGCGTCGTTCCCGTCGTTCCTGTCGTCGCTTTCGACTCCAGCAGGTACGTGTATGTGTGTGCATGTATGTCTGTGTGTCAGTTATCGCCAACACCACCACCACACCACGTTGCACGAGCACATTTGTTTGTTTGTGTGTTGTTCGCAGTCGATAGTCGTGTGTGTTCGCTCGTTCATTTGCCACAACGGGCACTGATACCGTGATATCAGGCCTCCTTGACCTCTCCCCCCCCCCTTTCCGTTTTGCTGCTTCCATTGCCCGACACACACTGTCACGCACGATCAACAAAAACAACTACTTCCACCACTTCTGACTGACACACCACCTCTTACACCGCCTTCGTCCCCTTCTCCTTCCAACAACAACAACACACGCATACGATGAGCAGCGCCTTTGAGTGCCGCAACGCCCGGCCCGTTGCCCCTTCACCGCCTTCATCGCCAAAGGCACGGAAGAAGAAGCAGACGACCAGCAAGGCCGTCTTCTCGCCTTCCCCCGTCCATTGGTCCACATCAACAACAACAACAGCGACAGCAGCCAGAGGCAGCAGCAACAGCTACAACAAGAAGAAGCAAGGTCACAACGGCAGCAGCGCCAACAGCAAGCCAGCACCAGCAGGTCTCATTGTTGTCAAGCGGAAGAAGAGGTCCACCAGCACCCAGCAACAAACCACCACCAGTGCCCCTTCGCCAGAGCAGGTTCACTCACCGCCCTCACCGCTGAGCAGGCCCATTCCCAAGCCATCTTCCACTTACACCACCTCAGCACAGCACCACCAGCAGTTCCAGCAGCAGTGTCACCTCACCACTGCCACTGCAAGCACCACAGCCGCCGCATCAACAGCGAGGGTTGTTTCCCCAACCGAAACGTCTGCGTTCGTGTCCCTGGAGACCATGCGAAACGCCGGTATTCGCCACCCAACACAGCACCACCACAACACCACTGCCACCGCCATGAGTCGCCGTGACAACGCCACAACCAAGCACCAGCAGCAGCACAGCCCAGGCAAGCCCCACCACGAGGATGACATGGACGACTGGGTAGAGGCCGAGCTGCGGCAGGTCACCGACCGCATGACATCCGATGTCGCCAACCCATCCAAGACGACGGCAACAGCGGCGTCCACAGCGGGCAAGGCCGACGTCTCCACCACCGGCAATGGCGACGACAGCGACGAGGAGTTTTCCGATGCCAGCGACGTGCTTCGTCTCGACGCCACCACCACCACCACCACCATGGCCGAGGCAACAACAACACCAACAGGCAAGACAACGACGACCGCCACAGCAACAACAACAGCCGCCGTGACGTCGCTCCTGCAAACGCCAACGTCAGGCACCACCAACGTGTGGGCTGCCCGCGCCAACAAGCGTGCTGCGGAACAGCAGCAGCAGCAGCAGCAGCAGCAGCAGAATGGGTCGCCACGCGGGTCTGGCGCCAACAGCCCATATGAGGATCCGAGCAACGAGCGGATCCAGCAGCTGTTGGAGCAGCGGCGGCATGGGGCGTCACCGGCCATGACGCAACGCGAACACCTGCTCACGTCGCCGTTTGCGCACTTGACCAAGGAGGAGCGCATGGAGCGCGTGGTGAAGCAGGTGCACTTCTACTTTGGTGACCGGAACTACCCGACGGACAAGTTTCTTCGCAAGCAGGCGAAGAAGTCTGCAAACGGGTGGGTGCCGCTCTCCGTCGTGTGCACGTACAAGAAGATGAAGAAGATCACAGACGACGTGCCGCTCATGGCGGAGGCCCTCAAGCACTCGGATGTGGTGGAGGTGAACGACGAAGGCACAGCCATTCGCCGGCGCAACCCGCCGCCAAAGTTCCACCCCGAGGCCATTTGCGCCGCAACGGTGGTCGTCACGTTTGTCAACCCGAGAAAGGTGGACCACGCACGTGCGCAGGAGATTATCACCGCCGCCCTCAACCCGTTTGGCCGCATTGTTCAGATCAGGAAGGTCGACACCTACGAAGACGTCCCAGGTGTGTTGCTGTGTGTGTGTGTGTGTGTGTGTGTGTGTGTGTGTGTGTGTGTGTGTGTGTGTGTGCACTTTTGTGTGTGTGCACTTTTGTGTGTGTGCACTTTTGTGTGTGTGCACTTTTGTGTGTGTGTGTGTGTGCACCTTGTTTTGTGCACATGCCCATTCCACTTGGATGCACAGCGCTGCAAGCACTCTTCCGCCCACCACCTCCCATCGCTCACCTCATTCCTCCTCCTCCTCCTCCTTCTTATTCCTCCTCCTTATTCCTCCTCCCCACCAACATTACCTTTGGATGCAGATGAGGTGACGCACTTCTATACGAAGATGCTGAACAGCGCCATTCCCGCCAACCTCCTCAACACCTCCCGCGGGCCACGGTACCTCGTGGAGTACGACTATGCCGACGAGGCCCTTGATGCCGCCACGGAGCAGGACGGCCGCGCCTCTGTCTTCCACCGCACCCTCGGCAACCTGCACATTGCCCTGCTGTACAAGCGCCGCAAGCAGCGTGGCGGCGACGCCTCGGGCAGCAACCGCTCCAGCGCCGTGCAGACCCCGATGAGCGCGTCCACGTCGCGCGCGCACACGCCCGTGATGTTCCAGCAGATGCCGCGCCAGGGCCACCAGCACCACCAGCCGCAGGGCAGCCGGCCACAGCGCGGGTGGGAGGCGCTTGCTGCAGCAGGAGGCGCCAACACGACGACCACAACCACCACAACGACACCGGGCACCGCCACGGCGAGGCGGAGCAAAGGCGGCTCACCAGGCCGCAGCAGCAGCGTGGGGCGGGCGCGCGCGTCGTCGCTGGACAACAAGACGGCCCGGGCCATGCAACAGCAGTACCTGTCGCACGTGGACTCGACGGTGCCGACGCCGCCATCGCAGAGCAGGGGTGGCCGGCAGATGAGCCGCACCCCGGACCCGGCGCAGATGCGGCGGCACCGCGCGCACACGGTGGACTCTGCCACGGGCCGCCGCAATGCCATGCAGAAGCGCTCCCCGCTCGGCAAGAGCATCACCAACCTCAACGAGAGTGGTGGCAGTGGCGGCAGCGGCAGCAACAGCTGGCGCAGCGGGGACCACACGGCTGCTCTGCTTGGAACCCCGCCATCCATGGGAGGCACGACGCAGACGGGCGGGAGTGGCCGGTCCAGCCCAGGGTCCTCGCCGCTCAAGTTCTCCCACTCACCGCTCGCCAAGGCCGGCAGTGCCGACAAGCTCGTGGCAGCACACTCCGCACCCCGTGCAGCAGGTACATCATTGGTGTTCCTGTGTGTGCGCGCATTTGCACGTGTGTGTGTGTGTGTGTGTGTGTGTGTGTGTGTGTGTGTGTGTGTGTGTGTGTGTGCTTGTGTTGAACTCCACTCAATTCCCGTGGTCGTCTTTCTTGCTTTCTTGCTTTCTTGCTGGCTTTGCTGGTTTTGCTGGTTTTGCTGGTTTTGCTGGTTTTGGTGTGCCTTGTTCGCCATCGCCCATGCACGTGCTCACCCACCCGCTTCTCCTGCTCCCGTGTATCTGTTGCACGCGACCCATGATCACAGAGTCCCCAAGCTGGCGCTCTCGCAGCCAGTCTGCGTCGCCGCTGCCCTCTGTCGGCTGGCGTGCGACGACAAGCAGCCCGCGGCCCGTGCCTGTCTCTGGCCGCACCACGCCCGCCATGGGCGCTATCAAGCGCCTCCCGCTCGGCCCAGACGGCAGCCGTGGCTTCAAGCTCAAGCGAAGTGAGTTGTGTGTGTGTGTGTGTGTGTGTGTGTGTACCTGTGTGTGTGTGTGTGTGTGTGTGTGTGTACCTGTGTGTGTGTACCTGTGTGTCTGTACCTGTGTGTCTGTACCTGTGTGTGTGTCTGTACCTGTGTGTCTGTACCTGTGTGTGTGTCTGTACCTGTGTGTGTGTCTGTACCTGTGTGTGTGTCTGTACCTGTGTTTGTGAACGCTCGTGCACACGCCCTGTTTTCTGGATTTGACCGACCATCTCCCCCCCCCCGCCTCTACCGTACCCTTCCAACTCACGCTGTCTCCCACCGTATCATACACACACTCTCTCTGTTCTTCCTTTCGTGTTCGCCAGCCCTCGTCAACTACTAAACGGGCCAGGGACCCACCCGTCGATTTCAAGTGCTTGTGCC
The DNA here is from genome assembly GCF_000188695.1 of Salpingoeca rosetta. Classification (NCBI taxonomy): domain Eukaryota; class Choanoflagellata; order Craspedida; family Salpingoecidae; genus Salpingoeca; species Salpingoeca rosetta. Next base: position 94,365 of record NW_004754913.1, on the reverse strand, counting down.
AGCCAGCAATGGCGCCATGTCCCACGCCACCCCGCATACACACACACACACACACACACACACACACACACACACACACACACACACACACACACACACACACACACACACACACACACACACACACACACACACACACACACACACACACACACACACACACACATGTCGCCACTGACACGCTGCCACCCATGGTGGACTTGTCTTGTCTGTTGTTTCGCTGTGAACCCATTTCAAGACCCACTACAAACGTACATGTGACAAGCGTCGTTGCTTGTCACAGTCTCTCGCCCCTTACACCCCCTGCAGAGAGCGTGTGGGTTGTCGTAGATAACTGATCCGTCGAATCATCACCAGCATCATCGTGAGAGTAAACGAAAAGGCAAACTGCCACGAATATGCAACCAAGGAAGAGCGCGAGTGTGTGTGTGTGTGTGTGTGTGCCTACGTTTCCCCATCACCCTTCCCCAACCCCCGTTAACACAACCTCGTGTCGTTGTGACAAGTGAACCAGCGTTGCATCCAAAAGGGCGTTTTATTCATGACAGCAGGAAACAGACGAGAACACACCAACCAGCACGCACAACCAGTTTAGTCCCTGTTCTTGTTCTTGCCACCACGAAGCAGACCGGTACGGCGGGCAGCGACGAGACCAACCTGGAGGGACACGAAACGAAGGAGAAAACAAAAGGCAAAACGAAACGGGCCGCCATGCGTGAGCGTATCAGCAGTGAAACAAGGCAAGCAAAGCAATTGTTCTGGTGCCAAACACGTGCGAGACATTGGCAGCGTCACACGTATGCACGCGTATGCACACATACACATACACACGCCGGGCAATCGCAATCGCAATCGCAATCACCACCACGACCGCAGCCAGCACTGACAACCGACGACGAGAACGCACCTTGCGGCCAGGGGGAGTGGCGCGAGCCACAGTCGAGGGGTGGCCAATATGCTGATGGTTACCACCACCGTGGGGATGCTCAACTGGGTTCATGGCAACACCACGGACACGGGGCCAGCAGTTGCGCTTGGCAGAGTACTTGTACTTGGCGTTACCGGCCTTGAGGAGGGGCTTGTCGATACGACCACCACCGGCAACGAGGCCAATCATGGCACGGCATGTGGAGGGCATCGTCTTCTTGGTGCCAGAGGGCAGCTTGACACGGGTCTTGTTGGCGTCCGTGTTGTGGGCGATGATGGTGGCGTAGTTACCAGAGGCACGGGCGAGGTTGCCGCGGGAGCCGGGCTTCTGCTCGAGGTTGCAGATGATGGTACCCTCGGGCATCTCGCCAATGGGGAGGACGTTGCCGACGGTCAGCTTTGCCTTGCGGCCGCAGTAGATGAACTGGCCAGTGTGCATGCCCTCGGCGCAGATGAACAGCTCCTTGCGAAGCTTGAAGCGGTAAGGGTCACGGAACACAACCGTGGCAAGAGGGGCACCACGGCCAGGGTCATGGATGACTGGCAAGTGCAGACGGTGGGGGTGCGGGAGGCAGAGAAGAAGTGAGACTTTGTGCGCATGGGCTTGAAAGTGTGGCAACACGTAGTTGTGTCAACAAGGGGCGGGGAACATCGCTTTTGCAACTGTCCCTGATGTGGGCTTGTTTCTCACAAGCCGAATCACCTCATCCCGTTGTCACAGTCGCTCCCTCTCTCGCAGCCCCCTTCTGTTTGAATCGCTTCTTATCATCCCGCACACAAGGACACATGGGCATCAAACTCACTGTCCTTGACGAGGCCCTTGATGTAGCCCTGGCGCTCGGAGAAGTCGAGCGTGCGAAGCTTGGCAGCGCCCTTGCGGTGCTTCGTGTGTGCGCGGAAGACGGATCCGCGACCCTTACGCTGAACGCGAATAACGCGACCCATCTACACACACCCAAAGAAAAACAGGAGGGCACGGAAGCAAGAGGAGAGCAACGTGTGAGTGCATGTGTGAGTGACTGAGAGTGTGCGTGCCCGTTGGTGGTGCGCTGTGCAGTGTGCGCGTGACGGACGTGAACAGCACACCCACACGCCTGACACACTCGGCACACAGAATCACACGCAGCGGTGCTGTTGGTGTGAAGGGACGGTGTGGCTGGTGGAGTCACTTGCTGGCTGGTGTGTCTCATCTCCGCTGCTGGTGAAGCGTTTATCTCCGTTCGCGTGGGGACAGGCACTGGCGGCTTTTCACGTGCGCTGTGCGGGTGATGGCTGGCTGGGGCTGTGCTGGCTCACTCGCTGCTCACAGCTGTTGCGGTTCTCCCCATCAACACACGACGACCGCACGCACACACGCACACACGCACACACGCACACACGCACGCACACGAACACACATATAAACACACACGCATCCCCCGCTTCCTTCCCCCCCCCCCTTTTCCTCCACTCAACACACACACCCACACCACGGGCACACAGGCACACCCGCACGATGCCGCTTGGCGCATGCGCCGATATCCACTCACCCTGCTGGTGGTTGGTTTGGCTGCACGCGAGGTGGTGAGGAAAAAGGCACGGCGTGCTCTCTCTAATGTGAATCCAGTTGAAAATTGGCGAAAGATCGCTTTACATAGAGTGCACAAATTCGCTGACTCGACAAAAAATCACCCAGCCTCGCTGTCGCCGGACACAGGCCGAAGACAAAAGAGTTGTTGTTGTGCCACACGACCGCTGGTCTCTGCTGTATGTTTCCACGACTGCTGCGACTGTTGCGACTGCTGCGACTGCTGCGACTGCTGCTGTTGGTGCGATGAGGCTGTTGGGGTCGGTGCTGAAGCGCCCGCTGCCAGAGGGCGACCGGTGGCGTAGATATGTGATTGAGTTTGTGGACTCTCGTCGCGACTTTCGCCTGGCTGAGATCAAGGCCGTCGCAGAGGTGCTCAACGTCAACTGGGTCCTGCACGATGACAACTACGACGACGAGGTATGTGAGTGTGTGAGTGTGCGTGTGTGTGGATGTGTGTGAGTGTGCGTGTGTGTGTGTGTGTGCGTGCGTGTGGGTGTGTGTGTGTGTATGTGTGTGTGTGGATATGTGTGCATGTCTGAACGCATGTGTATGTTATGTGCGTGTAAATCATACGAGTGTGTGCGTGTGCGTGTAAATGCATACGAGTGTGTGTGTACATGAAGTCTATTCTGGTGTGCATGTGCATTTGCGAACGCATGTACTCTCGTTTGCCTTTTCCGCATGCCCCACATCTGATCATTGTTTGTCACTGCTCTGGTTTCCTCCTACTCCTGCTCCACTCTCCTTTTTCTTTGCATCACTTGCAGACACTGCATGTGGTGGCAGACTTTGATGGCCCGGAGAGTGTGATGGTGGATGTGGCGGAACGGTCCATGCTTGTGCGCTACATTGCCGTGCTCTGGGGCTGGGGAACAGACTGGACATCATGCATGCAACACATTAACCACGACGCCCTGGTAAATCGATCGACGCTTAGGGTGGTGAAAACCGCCACGCACATGCCCCTTGGGGGGAGGGGGCCAAGAGACGAGATCAGCAAGCCTTGCAGTGTGTCTGTGTGAGTGTGTACATGTGTGTGCATGTGTGTGTGTGTATGTCTGTGTCTGCGTGCGTGTGTACATGTGTCTGCGTGTGTGTGCTGTGTCTGTGTGTGTGTGTGTGTGTCTGTCTGTCTGTGTGTGCATGTGTCTGTGTGTGTGTGTGTGTGTGTGTGTGTGTGTGGCGCTCCGATCCCACGTGGATGTTCTGCCAAGCGTGGGCTGCTCACCGTGCACTATTTTTCCCATGACAGGCACCATACAGGAAAGGTACATTCAAGTGCGACTTTATGTCTCGCTGTCGTAGAATAACTTCCTCTCGTCGCAAGAAGATCTTTGAGGTGTGTGTGTGTGTGTGTGTGTGTGTGTGTGTGTGTGTGTGTGTGTGTGTGTGTGTGTGTGTGTGTGACATGTGGTGGTTGCGGTTGACATGGTTGCGGCTCCCCGTCAATGTTTGCCTCGCATCAATCAGCACACTTGGCATCGCTGCGAACCTGGCCCCTTGTTCTGTCCCTCCCCATGATCCCGCCCCCACCCACACACACACACACACACACACACACACACACACATACT
>NW_004754913.1:82402-86378 GCF_000188695.1 Salpingoeca rosetta | reverse complement strand
TACACACACACACACACACACACACACACACACACACACACACACACACACACACACACACACGCACGCACACACACACACACACATGTCGGTGGTGCCTTCAGATGGGAGAATCTCCACGTCCTCTACAAACACACACACACACATCGACATCATCACTCACAACGCCACCTCACTCCCTGGTCGTGCGCAGGCCCGAAGGAGAACATCTGGTCCAACTTTGAGCAGTATGGCCTTTCGTCGCAGTTTGTTGGCGTGCTCGTGGCCGACAACCACCGCTCTCCATATGTCAACAGGGAAATGTTCGACGCCGTCGTCGCAGACCGTACGTGCTCTGCGATGCGTGAAAGTGTCTGTGTGTGTGTCTGTGTGTCTGTGTGGCTGTGTGTGTCTGTGTCTGTGTGTCTGTGTGTGTGTGTGTGTGTGTGTGTGTGTGTGCGTGCGTGTGTGCCTGTGTGTGCCTGTGTCTGTGTGTCTGTGTCTGTGTGTGTCTGTGTGGCTGAATGTGCGTACTCTTTCTTTTTTGAGTGTGTGTGCTTGTGTCACATGCGTTGTGATTGCTCGTGTTACGTGCGATGTCCAATGTGTTGCGCTCGCCACAACAACACGCTTTCCTCGCACACTTCCCCTCCCCCCTCTCTCCCCCTTTCGTGTTTTCAGCACCGTATGGCATTCGAGAGCAAGCGCGTCGCATCGCCAGCCAGCCGCTCGCAGAGGAGCAGTCAGTTGATGCCCTGCCTTGCACGGTCATGTCACGCACGTCTCGTCATATTGGCTGTGCTGGCGGCACTGATATGAGCCATCCTTCATTCAACCTCACCCACGCCTTTGGTTTGATGTGTGTGTGTGTGTGCAGCCGGACTGAGGCGCACTTCCCCAAGAGCGAGGCGTACGGACTTGGGTCCATCTTCCACGACCTCCTCCACTTTGCTGCAGAGCGACTCGGTGAGCACTGCTTGTCGTATGCAGCTGTCGTCCCCCCCCCCCCTCACCGCAACATGCAATTGTGCTTTTGTGCTCGTATGTAGTGAAAGACACACGCGCACGCACATACATCACACGTGCATTGGCGTATGCCGACCAGCTCACTTTCTTGCTGCACATCTTGCTTGTTGCTTTCGTGTCAGTGATTGGTGGCCGGCTTTGCTTTTGGATCCCGGAAGCGCTGGACGACGATTCATTCAAGGTCGATGCGCAAATCAAGACATGCATGTAACATCGCTCTCGCTTGCACACTCACACACTCACACACTCACTCACTCACTCACTCACTCACTCACTCACTCACTCACTCAACTCAACTCAACTCAACTCAACTCAACTCACTCACTCACTCACTCACTCACTCACTCACTCAACTCACACACACACTCACACACTTACACACACACTCACTCACTCACTCGCTCACTCCGATTTCCGTGTGTGTGCCGTTCAGTTGCCGATGCACCCGTGCCTGGAGTTGGTGTCTGCGTGCCAGCAGATGCTGTCTGGGCGGCTTGCGCGGCGGCTGGTGACAATGCGCAAGACGCGGCATGTACAGGAGGGCGACCGCACCGTGGAGACGCTGCCTGCCTCTTGGGAGGTGCGCCATGTCGTCTTCAGGCGCGACGATGAAGAAGAAGCAGAAGAAGAAGAGCAAGATGCTGGTGACGGTGGTGATGGTGACCATGATACCAGCGTGAGCAAGGTGGTGGAGGCAGTACAGCAAGCGCAGCAGGCGCAGCAGGCGCAGCAGGCGCGCAGTGCTGGTAGCACCAGGGAGGAGGAGCAAGAGGGGGAGCGCAGATGACACAGCTGGCGCGAGATACATCACTCTCAGTGCACCCGCCTCTCGCTCGTTTGTTTTTGCCCACCGCTTGTGCTTCATTTTATGGCAAATAAACGTTTACCCACTGGTTCACACGCGCGCGCAGAATTCAAAAATCGCGGCAACTGCCAAAACCAAAATCCCAACGACCACCAACAGAGAGCGAGCGAGAGAGGCACACACACCACACACACACACACACACACACACACACACACACACACACACACACACACACACACACACACACACACACACGCAGAGCACGAGCGCGATGGCTGATGAGGATGTGCGCCGTGGGTTCGGCCCTGGCCATGGCCACGTCCTGGGGACAGCGGGTCCCGCAAACACGACGCCAACCTCCGCTGCCCACCACACCAGCGATGGTAACACCAGCAACAGCAGTAACGGTCACAGCAGAGGCACACGAATCATGGCGATGCCACAGCATCACACTGGTGGTAGTGCAGGACGGCCATTGAGAGCAACATTCTCGCCATCGCCTTTTGCATCGCCCGCTGCCACCACTTCCAACGCCTCCCACAACAACAACAGCAACAACAACAGCAGCACCCCCACCACGACCACCACTGCCACTGCAAGCGGGCAACGCGTCGCCTCACACATGCGCATGAGGACGGCAAGGGCAACCCCGCACGGCGCGTCGCCGGCTGCCTCCTCCTCCTCCGGGTACGGACAAACACCAAGCACCACAGTTGTTTCCGACCACCAGCACACGGGGCCGTCCCCCTTGCACGCACGGACGCAAGCGTCAGTGGTGTCTGAGCATAGTAGGGCCGGCAACGGCATCAGCAGCAACAGCACGCCCCGGCCGTCTCGTTGGCAGGCGGGCCCAATGACATCCAGCGCCATGCAGTCCTCCTCTGCCTTCGCCACCTCTGCGCGGCAAGCAGGGCGCACCACCACCTTCACGCCAGCGCAGGCCTGGCACCATCACGCCCACCACCACGAGCAGCAGCATGCACAGCCCTCGTGCTGTGGTGCGCCAGCGTGCACCCACAGCCACAATCACACCAGTGAATCCAGTAACTGCACCTATGACAGTGGCATCAACCAGCACCATCACCACAACACCCACCACCATCACCAGCAACACCAGCAACATCAAAGCAGGCCATCTCCAACCCAATTCACAGGATTCGATGCCTTGGTGCCCATGCGCATCAGCACAAAGTTAGTGTGAGTGTGTGTGTGCGTGTGTGCATGTGTGCGGCTATGCATGTATGTGCGTGTACGTGTGTGTCTGTGCGTGGGATACCGTGCTGTTCGAGAAGCCAACTCGTTCTACTCGCGTCACTCCTTTCACTGTTGCCGTCTCACATTCTCCCCACTGTTGGATCCTCAACCCTGCACAGGTCCTCTGATCGCCTGCAGTATGTGCAGCTCTCCCTTCAGTTCACCACCACAGCACTCGATCGCGAAGTATGTTGTGTGTGTGTGTGTGTGTGTGCTGGTCCTGCGTTGCCTGATGATAGAGGGAAGAGTGCGAGATGTGAGTGTCGTTGGTGACTTGTTTTGGCTGCTGTCGTGCCCACCTGTGTGAACTGACCACGACGCGACACACCATCAGCATGACCACCAACAGTTTGCTCACACTCGTACACGCTTGTTCACATTTCATGCCCATATGTGCTACCGCGTCAGGTGCTGTCCATTCGCTTGACAGATCCGGCTGACCCGCTCTTCCTCTACTGCTCCAACATTGATCAAAACGACTTTCTCTCGTCAGTGTCGTGTTTGTGTGTGTGTGTGTGTGTGTGTGTGTGTCTGTCTGTCTGTCTGTCTGTCTGTCTGTCTCTCTGTCTGTGTGTCTGTGTGCTTGTGTGTCTGTGTTTGTGTCTGTGTCTGAGTATCTGTGTGTCTGTGTGCTTGTGTGTGTGTGTGTCTGTCTGTCTGTCTCTCTGTCTGTGTCTGTCTGTCTGTCTGCCTGCCTGTCTGTATCTCTGTCTGCCTGTCTGTCTGTTTGTATTCCCCTGCGTGCGTGCCTGCGAACTGACAGTTCCGCCCCTGTGCTGAAGTGTGGTACTTCTTGCCGTCATCTCAGGCCATTCTCACCTCACCTCGCCTCACTTGCCACCTCAGGCTGAAACGACACCAGGACATCAAGGTTGACTTCCGCTCGTTTCCGCTGGAGGTGCAGCATCT
>NW_004754913.1:64902-77402 GCF_000188695.1 Salpingoeca rosetta | reverse complement strand
CAGCGCCGTCATCATCGCCGTCTTGCCGCCCATGGAGTGCCCAACGAGGGATGCGCGGGAGACGCCGAGGCCCTCGCGCAGCGTGTGCGCCACGTCGCCAGCCATCTGCTCGTACGACATGGTGGGCGCGTGCGGGCTGCGGCCGTGGTTGCGCAGGTCCAGCAGAACGACGGGCCGGTGAGTGTGGTCGGCGACCATGCGGCCAATCGTGCGGAAGTTGAGCTGCGATCCAAACAGCCCGTGCAGAAACACGATGGGCGCGGAGGAGGATGCGTCTTTGGAGACAGGCTCGGTTTGCTTCGTGGCCCAGGCACTGCCACTGGATGGCTGCACGACGCTGTGCGCCAGTGTCAGGACGTCGCCATTGTTGTTCTTGGGTTCTGCAATGGTACAGTGGCAGGCAATGCAAGGGCACGTCAGCAGTGTTGTTAGGGTGGCAAGGAATGAAGCGGTGCGTTTGCACTTGTTGTGACGCTGCTGTGGTGGCGGTGATGATGATGATGATGATGATGATGATGATGATGATGATGATGATGATGATGATGATGATGATGATGATGATGATGATGATGATGATGATGATGATGATGATGATGATGATGATGATGATGATGATGATGATGATGATGATGATGATGATGATGATGATGATGATGATGATGACACGTGCGTCGTTGGGACCGTGTGTTTGTTTGATTTGGCGAGTGCCACTGTGTTGGGTGGTGCCGACACGACACATCACTACTCACAGCTACACAAGGTGCGCACATGCAGTGCTGGACGCGAAAGATGTTCAACCCAAGCGCTTGAAACGGGGTGATGTGGGTGTTGTGCTTGGTGTGCTGGAAGGAATGATTGCCGCAACAACAACGGCACACACACACACACACACACACATCCACCAACGACATTCACGCATGTCGCAGCTTACTCTGTGCGAAAGCACTCACCACTACTGGAGCTGCTGAGCCTCGAAGTTGACACCACCAGTGGTGCTAGGCGACTGCCAGCAGCGCCACTGCGGCCGACACACTGCTGTGCTTGCTGCACAACACTCGACAAGGACGGCAACAGCCGACACCACAGCGAGGACGCGTTCATCGCGGTTTGGTTGGTTTGGTTGGTTTGGTTGGCGATCAGAAGAAACAACGACCAGGACAAAACCAGCTTTTAATTCACGACAAACACGTCATGTGTCTTCATACGTCATCGTCATCCAGAATGTCATGTCATGTCACACCCTTCGTGCTCACTGATTGCAACATTCTTGCGTGGGTTGTGACGCTGCGTTTCAGGAAGCTCTGCCTTTATTCACCCGCCAGCGTCACGAAGCTTGCATGCAACTCGTGTGTCTCTCTCGCTCTGCAATCATCATTTTCCCCAACATCCTTTTGTACCTATTTTCGCTGTGTGACGAGGGCGTACGGAATGGACTTGCTCGTGAGGGCCGTCGACCTACTCGGAGATGAGGACGCTGAAGGTGGCAAGTCCAAGCTCCACCTCCTCAACGACGACGCTGGACAGCGTGCAGGGGGCGCCGAGGCCACCACCGGCGCTGGCACCGACAGCGGACGCAGGAGTCGGACCAGCAGCAGAAGTGACAACGACGACCACTACGATGACGACGATGTGAGCGACAAAAACGGCAACTGGAATATGCAACAGCAACAACAACAACAACAACAACAACAACAACAACAACAACAACAACAACAACAACAACAACAACAACAACAACAACAACAACAACAACAACAACGGTCTGTATTGTTGGTGCCAGGAGACGAAGAGGACGCTGACTTTGGCACGCAGCTGCACCAGGGCAAGCGACGCAGTGTGCGACAAATGTCACCAACATCCGCAGAGCACGCGCGCCGCATCAACCGCCTTGCAGCCAGAAAACACCGACGAATGGCCAAGGAACGTCTGCAACAGCTTGAGTCTGCGTCCCACCTGCTCGCACTGCGGCTGGCACGCCTGCAATCCGAGACGAAGAAGCTGAGCATGAAACGGGCATCGCTGCTGGAAAAGGTGCTTCAGGAGTACAGCCCGGCATCCACGAGGCGAGCTTGGCTAACCGCGAGGCTTGCGAAGCTTTCACAACAACAGCAGCAGCAGCAACGGCAGCAACGGCGGTCTGGACAACGCCCACAAGAGAGGAAACAGCTGGCAGTGGCCGCTGTGCATGCAGCAAGCGGTGCAACAAGCTGTATCAGGAACGCACAAGAGCTGTCCAACGCTTCTGTTGTTCAAGTACCCAAATCCCCCATCAGCAGCAGTGCCAGCAGCGCCAGCAGCGCCACGGACGCTGAGCAGATTACTCAGCAGCAGCGGTCGCTGTCGCCAATGAGCGCGTCCGGATCGTCAACCATAGGCCAGGCCGTCCCCACTTCCCCTGCCTGTTCGTCCACTGTATCGAGGAGCCCGCAACGCATGCGCCAGACGAGAAAGAAGACGTTGGGAAAAACCAAGGCAGCTGCATCTCAGGCATCTCGCAGACCAGCGCGGGCCGGCGCAGGAAATGCCGGTGGTCCCGCCCACCGCCGTCGGCAGCGCCCGTCGCCTGCAGTCGAGGGTCCGCACACCATCAACACAGACACAACAGCTGCAGGCAGCACACCAGCAGCGAACACCAAGGACCATCACCACGCAGACACGAAGACGGGTGCGTCGAGTGCATCGGAGTCTGCGGCCACCACCTTGCTACAGGCACAGCAGCGCGAATTTCTGCACAAGCAGCTGCTCCTTCGCCAGCATGTCCTGCAGCAACTTCTTTGGATTCAACAACAGCAGCAACAGCAGCATCAAGACCAGGGTGGCATGGCTTTGGCTGCTCCTCTTCTGACATGGCCTCAACACACGCACAGCCCTTTGTACAATCAGGCCCTATTTAGCCATGTGCGACAACAGCAGCTGCTGCAAGCCTCGCAAACTCAGCAGCATGTACAGAGTGGTGGGGATGAAAGTGGCAACTGCTTGAACGCCAAGACACAGCCGCAACAACAACAACAACAACAACAACAACAACAACAACAACAACAACAACAACAACAACAACAACAACAACAACAACAACAACAACAACAGCAACCGCATTATGTGTACGGGCGCGGATGGTTGCCTGGAGCCATGATGTTTGGCGGCGCCACGCTGCCGGCCTTGACACCGCAGCAGCAGCTTGCGCTGCAGATGCAGCAAACCAAGGGGCTGATGGAACGCCGTTCTGCAATGGGCCTGACGACAGCTGCAGTGTCTCGCTTCCCCAACACGACATCCTACGCCGCCCTCCCAACCGGGATGCCTGGTCTGCCCAGAGGTATGGGCTTCCCTCAACTCCCAACCTCAGCGACAGCAACAACAGCAACAGCAACAGCAACAGGCCGAGCAACTACAGCGGTAGCAGCAACAACGGCAGCTGCTCTGGCAACAAGAACAACAAGAACAACAACAAGACCACCTCTTGCCGATGCTGCTTCCTTCACCATGCCGGTGACACAGGTGCCCATGGAATAGGCTAGACTTACCAACCCTTCTGGCGTGCTGTGGATCGATCAGAAGAGGAGAGAACGAGGGAGAGAGCGCGCGTGTGTGTGATTGAGTGAGGGTGTGCGGTGTGCGATTGCGCGGTGTGCGGTTGCGCGGGAGAAAGTGAGGTCGTGTGGGTGCTTGTCTTTGTAGGTTCGTGTTGCGAACAGCAGCATGCGCCATTCCACTCCTTTGACATTCTTGCTGATGCTTGTGCGTTTCATGACATGGTACGTTGTGAGCGGGCGCTCGTTTCATCGTCGTTTGTCAACCGCACAGTTGTGCCATGTGTGCAATATAAAAGGTGTACCTTGACCGAGCTTGGAGTGTGTGCGTGAGTGTGTGTGAGGGCGGGGAGGGAAACAGACAGACACTGTGTGTGTGTGTGTGTGTGCGTGCACGTCTCTCTGTCTCTCTCTCTCTGTCTCTCTCTCTGTCTCTGTCTCTCTCTTTGTCTTTGTCTTTCCTTGTTCATTTTTTATGTTCGTTCTTCAGGGCCAACACACCAACGCAATGAGTGAAAAAAGGAAGCCAGGATGTACGTGAATGCCTTCTAGTCATCGCAGACGCTGGACGACACGTGCGTGTTGTTCTGATCACGTCATGTCACCACAACACAACACACGAACAATTGTTTTTGCTCAGCGAGCGTGTCAGTGCAACTTGCGTGTACTCGTGGGTGTGTGCGTGACTTGTGTTGTAACAAGGAGGGAAGGAGCCACGAGATGGGAAGCAAGTCACCGAGTCATGAAGTTCTTGAGACGGTGTGTGAACGGACAAGGAACAAGCACTGGAACATTCCACGCAAAGGGAGGAGGCTTGAAGGCCGAGGGGTTTTGTGTCCTTCTTGGCAGGTGGCAAATGCGCATAAGCCAACCTTGAGCTTGGGTTTATTTGATGGCACGAAAATTGATGGTTGGCATTCGTGAATCGCCAGCAGTGTTAACACGTGAGCGCGTAACATTCAGCAGAAGCAACAGAACGAGCAAGACGACGCACAATCCACAGCCAGCCAATCCACAGCCAGCGATCAACCCCCCGAGCTTGTAAGTTGATGCTTGACTGTAACAGAGCGAACCCCTTTTCCTGAGCGCGTGCTTGTTGAGCCACAGTTGCACCTCATTTCACGAGTGTAGCTTGAGAGTGATTCGTAGATCACAAGTCATAGAAAAACACGTAGCGAAAGAGCACACACACACACAGACAGGAGTTGATCTTTTTGTTTTATTTCACCAGTTCATCAGCTCTCACCGTTCTTTCTTCCTCACCCTTGATCTCTTCCATTCTCCTTGAGATCCCACACCCGTTCACTCCGCTCGTCTGTGTGCGTGCGCGTTTTCCCTTGCCTCTAGGTGTACTTTTCGCTTCTTCTCCTGTAGTTTGCGCATACTTGCTAGCCATGGCCGTCCGCGCCCAGTACGAAGGAAGCAACGACGTTGGCGTCTTTGCCACCCTTACCAACAGCTATTGCCTCACCGCGCTTGGCGCATCAGAGAACTTTCACAGGTGTGTTTGTGATGTGATGTGCCGTGGTGTGTCGTGATGAGGGTTTGCTGCGGCAAGGTGACGGCTGCGTTTGATGTGATTGACGCGCGTGTGTTGTCGTCGTTTGGTTTGCGTTGGGCAATGTGTGCGACAGGTGACCCTCTCCGAGAGAGACAGAGAGAGATGGAGGGGGAGGGCGTCACACACACACACACACATACACACGCACATACACACACACACACATACACACACGCACATACACACACACGCACATACACACACGCACAGAAATCCACACACACGCACACAACACACGCACAGAAATCCACACAGACAGAAATCCACACAGACGCACACACGCACACACACACATGCACGCACGCACACACACACACATGCACGCACGCACACACACACACATAGACACAGTGTGGTGTTGTTCCAAGTCCCTTTCCATCATCATGCTCACGTGTGCTCATGCGTTTGTGCCAATCATCGACATGCAGTGTATTTGAGAGTGAAGTCGGTGAGGTCATTCCCGTGGTCCACTGCAGCATCGCCGGAACAAGCATCATCGGCCGTCTCACAGCAGGTACGGGCAACCCCCCTCCCGCCCCTACAAGAGAAATGTCAATGTCAATCTAGCCCGCACAACCTGCATTGTGCACAAAACCCTCAAACAGTCCTGTGCATTGATTGTTGTCGTGGTGTTTGTTTGGTCGTCTGCGCGATATATGGTCCGTTTTGTGCCCGCTGCTCACTGGCTGCTTATCTCCACGCCTTGTTCTATGCTTCTTGGTTGCCAACTCTGTGAACGCGTGCACAGGAAACCGCCACGGGCTTATCGTGCCCAACTCAACCACAGACCAAGAGCTGCAGCACATCCGCAATGCGCTGCCAGATGCAGTGAAGGTGGTGCGCGTGGAGGAGCGGTTATCTGCACTGGGCAACGTCATTGCGTGCAACGACTACGTGGCCCTCGTGCACCCTGATCTGGACAGAGAGACGGAGGAGATTATCATGGACACACTCAACGTGGAGGTGTTCAGGCAAACCATCGCAGACAACGTCCTTGTTGGCTCCTACTGCGCCCTCAGCAACCGCGGTGGCCTGGTACGTTTGTTTGCGGCATGTGTGTGTATTTGGTTGTGTGTGTGTGCGTGCATGCGTGCGTGTGTGTGTGCGTGCATGCGTGCGTGTGTGTGCTTGAGTGGTTTGCAATTGCACGTGCACGTGCGTTTTGTGTCGACAAAGTATGCGACCAGAACGCATGGCCCCTTATGTGTGCACCCCCTTCGTGTTCTCACATGTCGTTGTATGTACGCCACCGTTGCGGCCTCCTTGCGCGTGCGTGCGTGTGTATGTGTGTGTGTGTGTGTGTGTGTGTGTGTGTGTGTGCACAACCGCTGTGTACGCGTTAGATCCACCCTGGCACGAGCGTCACAGACCAGGACGAGCTCTCATCCCTTCTCCAAATCCCACTCGTGGTGCGTGTGTTTGATCGATTGCTTGAATGTTCGTTTGATTGTTTTGTTTGTGTGTTTGTTTGTTTGTTTGCTTGGGTTTGCGGCTCTTGTAGTTGGATTACCACAACCCATGTCCCGTTTACACACACACACGCACACGCGCGCACACACACACACACACACACCAGCACCTTTCCTTCAACCTACACAACTATTCACTCCCCTCACACTCATGTACTATCCACCCCTTCACATCCCATGCAACGTCTACTGTGCTGTGCAGGCCGGCACTGTGAACCGCGGCAGCGATGTGATTGGCGCGGGGATGGTGGTCAACGACTGGGTTGCCGTGTGCGGCATGGACACAACGAGCACAGAACTTGCTGTCATTGATCAGATCTTTGGCTTCCAGGAGCAGCAGCAGTCGTTCCTCCCAGCAGAGTTTCTCTAGCCCACGACTTTGGCCAGCGCCGGCTGGGTTGTGTTGTGCTGCGTGTGTTTTGTGTGGTGTGATGTGATGTGTTTTGTGTGTGTGTGTGTGTGTGGTGTGATGTGATGTGTTGTGTGTGTGTGCTTTGTGTGTGCTTTCTGTGTGCGTGTGTGTGCGCGTGCTTTGTGTGTGCTCTCTGTTGCTATTCGTGTTTGCTCTCTTGTTGGTGTCATTTCCCCTGCCTTGTTGCTGTTGTTGTGCCAGGCGTCAAGCCATGTGCGGCGGAGTAAAACGTGGCTCCCGCAACTCATCAGCAACTGTTGTAAAAGGAGGTGGTTTTATATGGGGGCGCACATACATATGTACAACATCAACTACAACAAGAGGTGGAGACGCCCCGCTTCCAACGCAACAGAAACACCGCAAACCACGCAAAAGGCGAACAAGACCAAGACCAAGACGAAGCAAGTACAGTACACAGCGATGGAAGCACGAAAGCAGAGCAACGTCATATGCATGTTTGTGGTAGCTCGCTGGTCGCGTTAACAAGCAAGGGCGACATCACAAAGAGCGAACGTGAATCGATAATCGAGAAGAAGGAGGAGGAGGAGGAGGAGGAGGAGGAGGAGGAGGAGGAGGAGGAGGAGGAGGAGGAGGAGGAGGAGGAGGAGGAGGAGGAGGAGGAGGAGGAGGAAAGACATTGTGCCATTGAGCGTGCGTGCCGGTGTGTGGTGGTGGGGGGGGGCGTTGGGGAGCGGGCGTATGCGAGATGCAACAGCAGCCCAGTTGAGGAGGGGAGGGGGAGGGATGCTCCAACACGAGAAACGGACGCACATCACAATCGAAGACCTTTGCGCTAGCGACTGCCTCGCACACACGCACAAACGAACAAGCAGCGTACGCAAGTACACATGTGCATGCGCACGGACACTCGCACACACGCACAGACGAACAGTCATGCATGGATGAACAATCACGCACAGACGCAGACAAGCAATCACGCACAGGCGAACAATCACACACACAACACACACACACACACACACACACACACACACACAACACACACACACAACACATGAACATGGCACGGTTATGAGAGAATGTCTTCGTCACGGAGGTATTCGCCAACATCGGCCTGTCGAAAGACGACAATCCCTGTGGGGTCCATGGTTCTGCACTCCTGTGTGCTCTTTGCGGTGGCGCCAAACCCAAGCGGCAGGTCATTCATGTTGTACACCACCACGCCCTGGTACTGGGGCGTGTTCTCTGTCATGCGCGCGAGGCCGTTCTTCAGCACGTGGTTGCCGTACAGGAACGACTGTTCTGCGGCGGGCTTGACCCACACCTTGTACACGGCATAGGCGGAGAGGTACGGCAGCGCGGTCACGTGCATGCGGAACTTGCGGCTGCGGTTAAAGCGGCCAAAGCACGTGCCCAGGCCCATGAGGTTGTCGCGTGCGCAGTTGGTGGCCAGGCGCATAATCGCCTCGCTCACATAGTACACCCTGTCCTTGTGCAGGCGGAAGCAGTACGGGCCGTCTGGTCGGTCCAGCAGCAGGCGGATGTTGGGCCCAATGTACCGGGCCAGCTTCTCAAAGAAGACGGTCGTCTCGTCCTCGGTCAATGGGCGCATCGTGGCAGTTGGAGGTGGTGGTGGTGGTGGTGGGAGCGGGGATTGGAAGGAAACCACTCAGTGGGGGTGGAGGCAGGCGAATCTATTTTAATTTAAGGAGGATAGAGAGGCAAGGGTTGTTTGCAAAGCGTAAGGGCACAGAGAGAGTGTGTGTGTGAGTGTGAATGAGTGTGTGTGCGTGTGTGTGAGTGTGAGTGTGAATGTGTGTGTGAGTGAGTGAGAGAGTGAGGAGTGTGCATAAAGAGGAGATGGGAGGGAAGACGAGTGGAAGCAAACACACACAGACAGAGAGACAGACGCACACGCACACACACCAGCCCACACACACACACACACACACACACACACACACACACACACACACACACACACACACACACACACACACACACACAGACACACACTCACTCACACATACACACACAGACACACACACAACCCATCTGCAGATCGCGCACCTTGGTTGTTCTCTCGCAAACACGTGGGTTTGGGAAATTTTGTGAATGTCTTTCATGTTTACGCAGCAGCAGGGGAAGCCACAGCAAGAAGACAACAAGGGCAACGAGACAAGAAGGACAACGACGGCTCAATTTCCGTTTTGTTTGTGTGTTGGTCACTGTCACATCGCTGTCACACATCAACAGTCAGCAAGCAAAGAGTCCATCCACCGTCAAGAAGAAGGGATGATGGGAGAGTTGAGTGTGAGAGCTGGCCGCCGCGGAGGTGGCTGTTGGACGACGGTTGCAGCCATCGCCTTGGCGGTGCTGTTGGCGGTTTTGGTGGGATCATTGGACAGCGCATGGGCGCTTGAGCGAGGATCACGATCCGACACGATGGGAAAAGACATGCAGCAACAGGTGTCAGCGCATCGCCCACACATTCTGTTTGTGGTCGTGGACGATCATGGTTGGAATGACTGCGGCTTTGCTGGCACGCGCGTGAAGACACCGACCATCGACACCCTCCGATCCGAAGGCATCGCCCTCAACCAACACTACGTGCAAAAGGTTGTGTGTTTGTGTATATGTGTCTGAGTTTGTGTCTGTGTTTGTGTATGTGCGTGTGTATGTGTGCGTGTGTATGTGTGCGTGTGTGCGTGTGGTGCTGCGAGTTAATTCAGCTGTTGTGGTCTTTGTTGTTAACTTTACATTAGTCAACTGAACCGCGTCTTCGCCTGTTGGTTTCGTGAAACGCGCTCAGCAACACATGCATGCAAACACTACACCCCACGTTCTTCTTCATGCTACCACTTGTTTCGCAGGTGTGCAGTCCAACGCGCGCGGCGCTCATGACCGGTCGATACCCGCACCGCTACGGTCAGTGCCGTCTGCTCACGATGAACATGTGATCCCAGTTTTGCCGCAGGCAGCCACAACCAAGCAAGCGTGGCACCTGCTTGAGACCACACCCACCATAGGCGTGACACCACACCCACCTGTCTGGGCTTCCTCAACAACCCCTCCCCTGTTTTTTTTTTTTTTTTGGGCGTGTGCTTTCCCGCACGAAATGGCAGGTCTGCAGTTTCCGTTTTGCGGCGGCGCTGCCATGGCTCTCAACAGCAACGAGACGCTCTTGCCACAATACATGAAGTCTGCTGGCTACACGACGCGCGCTGTCGGCAAGTGAGTCGTGAACACGAAGCGGTGGCTGGTGGAGGTGGATGTGGTGTATGTGTGCGTGTGTGTGTGCCTGTGCGCTGCGTGCGTTGTGTTTGTGTGTGTGTGTGTGTGTTGTGTGTGTGTGCATGTGCATGTGTACATACGTTTGGGTGCGTTGTGAGCATGATATGCGTACACATACGTGTGCGTATGCACTTTATGTCTGCACGCATTGTGTGTCGGGGTTGTGTTACTGTGTGTGCTGGCATGGTCCACGACAAAAAGCAGCCGTTCATAATTGCTGCAGCTCACACCCCGCACCGCCCACGGCACCACATTGACCAGATGGCATCTTGGGTTCACCGAGTGGCAGTTCACGCCAACGTTCCGGGGATTCGATTCCTTCTACGGATTTTACTCTTGTGCCGAAGACTACTTCTTCCACGGCCTCGGCTTCAAGAACAGCTCAGGTGGGCGGAGGTGTGTTGTGTAGTGTTGTGTTGTGTTGTGTTGTGGCTGTGGTGACCTGTGGGCGAATGAGGCTGCAGATTTCATTGTCGTGTGTTGCCGTATGTCATTGTGCTTTGGATTGACGCACGTTGTCTGCACCCACGGCCCTTGCGTCGGTACAGGCGCACACGTGAAGTCTCTTGACTTCCATGACGACGCCCGCCCATCCTGCGGCGCAGACTGCTCAAAGGTGTGACATTAGCTGTTGTAACATTGCACTCTTGCACGCCGTGCCCTGTGTGTGTGTGTGTGTGTGTCTGTGTGTGTGTGTGTGTCTGTGTGTGTGTGTCTGTGTGTGTCTGTGTGTCTGTGTGTCTGTGTCTGTGTGTGTGTGAGTGTATGCTCTGTCGTGTGCAAGGATCGTCTTTGCAGCTGTGTGCAATCTGCTTATGCAGCCGTGCTGTGGTTCACGCAAGACATGGTGCCCTTCCTCCTCCCCTGCAGGCTGCGTTTGAGGCTGTTGGCACGGACTGGCAACACTACAGCACCACCCTCTTTGCCGGTCGCATTGTCGACATTGTCGATGGCCACGACCCCTCCCAACCGCTCTTCCTGTACTTTGCATCCCAGGTCCGTTGCAAGTTGTGTGTATGTGAGTGTGTGTGTGTGTGTGTGTGTGTATGGATGTGCATGTGTGTGTATGGATGTGCATGTGTGTGTCTGTCTATGTGTGTGTGTGTGCTTTAACCGTTTTGGCATGGGAGATATGACGTGTGTTCGTCCTCATCGTCACACCTCGTATGACCAACCGCGCCCGCCCTCATGAAATGCTCCACCACTCCTCCACACCATCCCCAACCCATGCAACCTGCATTGCACAGGACACCCACAATCCTGGCGAGGTCCCACAGTGCTACAAGGACAGGTACAACACGACCGTCCCCGATCAGGTGCGGCGCAAGCTTGCAGCCAAGCTCACCACCGTGGACTCCGCCCTCGCAAACATCACTGAGGCGTACAAGCGCAACGGCATGTATGACAATCTCCTCAGTGAGTTGGCCGAATGCGTTGCTTTGTTGTTTGTTTTGTTGGTTGCTTTGTTGTTTGGTTATTTGCCTGCTTGCTCGGTTGTGTCTTGTGTTACAATGACACAATACGGTGTGTCCTCCCTCTCCCACTTCTGCTCACTACATGTGGTCTATTCTCAATCGCGTCCATTGTTGCATCACCACCACCGCATTTGCGACGGCTCCATCACCACCACCGCTTCACCACTCGCTTCGGCTCGTGCAAATGGCAGTCGTGTACACGGCGGACAACGGCGGGCCCATCACCGTCCAGTCCGGACCAAACAAGGTGGCGGGCCCCGGTCACACACACACACACACACACTCTCTCTCTCTCTCCAAGGAGGCAGTAGTGCTTGTTTGTATGTAGTACACTTACCATTCATCGTTGGCGTGTGTGTGAATGTGTGTGCTTGTGTGTGTGTGTGTGTGTGTGTGTGTGTGTGTGTGTGTGTGTGTGTGTGTGTGTGTGTGTGTGTGTGTGTGCCATCGTGATGACTTTATGAAAGTGTTTGTGTCAGATTTCTCACCACCACCATCACCGCCTTGACCACCACGAACCCAACGTCAACCTGTTTTTTTTTTTCTTTGTATTGCGACTGCCAGGGCAAGCAAGAGGACTCCATTGGCTCGTCCAACTACCCCCTTCGTGGCGGAAAGCACAACGCATATGAGGGCGGTGTGCGCTCCACCGCATTTCTCTCCGGTCCAGCACTCAAGACACTCGCACGTGCGTTCCATTCTGCTTGCTGCATCGTGGTGTTGTGTGTGTGTGTGTGTGTGTGTGTGGTGGGTGGTGTGTGTGTGTGGTGGGTGGTGGTGTGGTGGTGGTGGGTGGGT
>NW_004754913.1:56318-58818 GCF_000188695.1 Salpingoeca rosetta | reverse complement strand
CCAGTCATCGTCAGTCTTCTTGTGCGTTGTCCGAAATCACATTGAAAGGATGAGCGCCGGAACGCATCTCAAACACAGGCACCAGGGCAGAACAGCGGTGATGTGATGTCAAGACTGTGCGATCTGACCTGGCCACCTTGCGTCGCGCACATCGTCACTCACTGCTCCGTACATGCAGAGCAGACACGTGACAGCGTGAGAGCGTGGATCGATGCGGCCTTGCAATTGTGCGAGTCACGTCCTTCCTTCAGTCCTTATTCTGTTCGGGCTTGTTGGTTTTAAAAGCGCATCGAATCTGAAACAAAAACCTTGTTGTCTGACTTGGCAAAAGGACGATGCTGGCGGATGTGAGTGGTGGTGGCGGTGGTGGCGGCAGCGGCAGCAGCACGACGTCTGTTGTTGGGCTGGCACTGCTGCCCGTCTTTGCTGCGGGGGCATGGCTTGGCACGGTGCGCCTTATTCCTGCCATGGCCCCGCTCTTGGAGCGGGCGGGCATCGCAGGCGTCGATCTCAACAAACCAGGCTCCACCAAGAAAATGTGAGCGCGCGCGTGTGTGTGTTCGTGAACACGTGTGTGTGAACGTGTGTGTGTGTGTGTGAACGTGTGTAAACGTGTGTGGATGTGTGCTGATGTGTGTGGATGCGTGCGTATGCGTGTGTGTGTGTATGTGTGCGTGTGTGGATGTGTCTGCAACCTTGTGTGAAGTGAGCAAGTGTGTACATGCCGTGGAGCTGCACATTTGTCTGCATGTGTATGTTTGGGGCAGTGGACGACGAGTCATGCACACGAAAGAGATCTTACCCGCGCCTTGGCTGTGACTTGCTGTTGACAGACCGGAGGCCGTTGGTGTTGTGTGCGGGCTGGTGTACCTGGTAACGCTCTTCTTGTACATCCCCTTTCACTTTGATTCCTTCCTTCTCAACTCGGACAAGCGCGACGACTTTCCACACGAGAAGGTGCGCTTGCGTGAGAATGTGTGTGTGCGTGTGCGTGTGCGTGTGTGTGTGTGTGTGTGTATGTGTGTGTGTGTGTGTGCGTGTGCGTGTGCGTGTGCGCGCTTGTGTGTACGTGTGCGCACTTGTGTGAAACTGCTTCCGGGCACGCGAGTGACCTTGCGTCTTGGGTTGGCTCTAGCGCTGTCTTTGTTTGCTCATGTGTTGTGGATGCGGTGGTGTGGTCTGATGGTCGTGCAGTTTGTGGAATTTGTGTGTGCCTTGCTGAGCATCTGCTGCATGATCTTCCTTGGGTTTGCCGACGACGTCCTCAACTTGGCATGGAGGTGTGTGCGCATGTTTGTGCGCATGTGTGTGTATGCGTGTGCGTGTGTGTATGCGTGTGCGTATGTGTGTGCGCATGTGTGTGTGCATGTGTGCATGTGTGTGTATGTATTGTATGACAGAGGTTTCGACATTCAGTGTGCAGTGTGCAGTGTGCAGTGTGTTGTGAGTGGCATGCAGTGACTGGTTCCTTGTCGCATGGAGTTGAACCGGTGCAACTGCACACCACGATTCACGTCCTTCTTTGCTTGCTCCGTAGGCACAAGCTGTGGCTGCCGACGGTTGCGTCGCTGCCGCTGCTCATGGTGTATTACGTCAATGTCGGGTCCACGTGGGTGCTGGTGCCGCCATTCATGCGTGAATGGGTGGGCGGGGAAACCATCAACTTGGGTGCGTGTGCGTGTGTGTATGTGTGTGCGTGTGTGCGTGTGTGCGTGTGTGCGTGTGCGTGTGTGCGTGTGTGCGCGTGCGTGCGTGCGTGCGTGGGTGTGTGTATGTGTGTGTAGTGTGATGGTGCACACAATGTCGTGGTGCACATAATGTCGTGACATGTATGAAGTGTGCATCACGGGTGTCCACGCGCTTCGGTTCGAGATTGGTTGCAGCTCTTGGACGCATTCAGTGATCGCACACGTGTCCTCACCCCACACGCGCCATGCATACACCTCTTGTGCCTTTCCCGCTTCCTCATTAGGGTATCTGTTCTACGTGTACATGAGCATGCTTGCC
This sequence comes from Salpingoeca rosetta, assembly GCF_000188695.1. Lineage (NCBI taxonomy): Eukaryota > Choanoflagellata > Craspedida > Salpingoecidae > Salpingoeca > Salpingoeca rosetta. Next base: position 56,811 of record NW_004754913.1, on the reverse strand, counting down.
GTGTTCTGCACGAATGCAATCAACATCATGGCGGGCATCAACGGGGTGGAGGCCGGGCAGTCGCTCATCATCGCCGCCTCCCTCGTCATCCTCAACATCGTCCTCTCCTTCATGGTGCGCTTGTGTATGTGATGTTGTGCTATGTTGTGCTGTGGTGTGCTGTGTCGCGTGACTGGTGCATACACACTTTGCACGACCGTTGCTGTTTGGTTTGAATATCGTGCCAGCCTGCGCTGTATGCTCGGGGTGCTAATGGAACCCATCACCACATCGACGACACGGCAACAACACGACACCACCCTGCAGGGCCAGAGCGACCACCACCTCATCTCGCTCTGCTTGCTGCTGGTGAGTTGCTTGAGCGCTGCACACGACCGAAAAGGAAGCAGGGGGAGGAAAGGGGAGGATGTTTGAGGGTTGGCCATCAGCTTGACATTGTCATGTCACACACGTCATGCGTCCACAGTCCTCACAGTCTGTTTCTGTCCCCGCC
>NW_004754913.1:40581-56218 GCF_000188695.1 Salpingoeca rosetta | reverse complement strand
ACACACACACACACACACACACACACACACACACACACACACACACACACACACACACACACACACACACACACACACACTCATGCCTTTGTACCACGAACATCAAACGACACCAAAACAACATCAAAACAACACCACCACCCTGTGCACGGGTGTGCGCGTATGTGTTAGCCGTTCTGCGGAGTGACTGCCGGACTGTTGCGCTTCAACTGGTTTCCAAGCTCCGTCTTTGTCGGCGACACATTCTGCTATTTTGCAGGTATTGGATGTTTACCCATGTGTTGATCAGGCTCCACACACACACACACGCACACACACACACACACAGACACACACACACACACACACACACACACACGCACAGCACACACACACAGACACTCTTACATGTCCGTCCTCCCCCCCCCCCCACCGCAGGGATGACGTTTGCTGTTGCCGCGATCCTGGGCCACTTCAGCCGCACGCTCCTCCTCTTCCTCGCCCCACAGACATTCAACTTTGTCCTCAGCGTGCCCCAGCTCTTCAAGATTGTGCCGTGCCCACGACACCGCATGCCACGGTCTGCACACATGTGCATGTGTGTGTGCGTGTGTGCGTGCATATATGAATGTGCGTGCGCTTGCATTAAAGGCTGTGCACACACACATCCACACATGTAGACGACCACCTGAAGCGTTCGTGTTCGTGTGAGTTGCAGGGCGCTCACATTGGCTTGTGCTGTCACATTCGTCATCTGTGTGTGTGTGCGTGTGTGTGTGTGTGTGTGTGTCAGGGTGAATGCGCGGACGGGTTTGCTTGAGCCGAGCGTGGTGGAGGTGCCACTCAAGTCCACGTCCTCCCTCGGCCTTTGGTGCATCGCCGTCGCACGGTGCGGTGGTCACATGGCCGCTTGGCGACACGTGTGAAGGGATGGCGATGAGGTGGTGGTGGTGGTGGTGGTGGTGTGTGTGTGTGCATGTGTGTGTATGTGTGTGTGTGTGCATGTGTGTATGTATGTGTGCATGTATGTGTGCATGTGTGTGTATGTGTGTATGTATGTATGTGTGTGTATGTGCGTGTATCATGCCTTTATTCACGTTGTCCAGCATTTATGCTGGCACCATTGCTGCAGGATGGTCGGGCTGGTGCGGGTGGTTGAGAGCACGGACGAGCGGTTGGTTGTGACCAACTTCACTGTCATCAACACCGTCCTCACCATTGCCGGTCCAATGCATGAGCGCAACCTCGTCATGTGCATCCTCTTCATCCAGGTGTGTGTGTGTGTGTGTGTGTGTGTGTGTGTGTGTGTGTGTGTGTGTGTGTGTGTGTGTGTGTGTGTGTGTGTGTGTGTGTGTGTGTGCTTTTGCGTACGTCGCTGTGTAAGGTTTTGTGTGCCACGTCACCCGCCCCTTCTCTGCACGTGTCTCCGTCCCCTGTCACCACAACATCGCTCATGTTGCCCCCACCTCCTCCTCTTCATTTGCAGGTCGTGTGCAGCGTCGTTGCGCTCGCCCTTCGCTTTGGTGTTCTCTTCGTCTGAACCGAACACATGCGTGTGTAAATGAGCGTTAACGTGTGCACACATGTGCACGTATGTGTTGGGTTCATGTTTATGGACAGCGAGAAGAGAGTAAGGGAGAAAGGGAGAAAGAGTGAAAGAGTGAGAATACAGCCACTTGGAAAGCAGTCAACAGCGGCCACAACGAGAATGGAAACATGCACGCACACGCACACAATGGAGAGGAGAAGGGGAGCATTTATCCAAACCACCATCAGTTCACCACCAACATCCAAACCACCAACATACATCAACCGCCACCACACCACATCGTACGACTGTGTCCACCGCGACTGCCGCCATCACTCGTCGTCGGTCTTTGCGCGCTTTGTGATTGGCTCGCGCTGCCGGAAACGATATGACCTGCCCCTCTCCCTCCTCGATGACGATGACGATGACGACGATGACGTCTTCTTGGCATCGTGCTGTGCTACACCGCGTGCAATCGCTCGGCTCAATCTGAACAGGAATGGGGATGGGGTGTGTGTGTGTGTGAAATGTAAAGGGGGTGAGATGATGCTTTTGGGGGACGTGGGGAGACGCTGTTGATCACGGATTGATGATGAACAAGGGGGCAAGCTTACAACAAATACACACAGAGTGAAAGACAAGAGTGACAGACAGAGTGACGGACAGGCAGACAAAGACACAGACAGACAGACAGACACAGACACAGACACACACCACAAGACGGACCTCTTTGCGGCGTGGACCTGCTGGAGATACGCGGTTGTCTGCTGCTGCATGCGCGCCATCTCCGCTCGCAGGCGATACCGGCGACTCGCCTTCTCGTACTCTGCACACATGCACACATACGCATAATAGGAGTGATGAGTATGAAAGCCGTAAACACACACACACACACACAGACACGCAGACACACAGACACACACAGTCCTCTTGGTTGCTGGTGCAACAGCCCCTCCCTCCCCTCCCCCTCATGTACACCGCACCCATGCGCTCCTGAAGATGGTGCCACTTGAACTTGGGAAGATACTTCATGTTCCACAGGAAATCGTGGTGGAAGTTGTTCTTCTTCCCGCCTGGGCACACGAGCAGCAGCAGCAGCAGGATGTGGTGTTCACGTGTCAGTGGCAAACGGAGATGGTGAGGAGGATAACCATGGAACAAGGACAGCTGCGTGGTCAAACTCACAATCAAACACGTATGCATGTACACACACACACACACGCACACACACGCACACACACACACACACACACACACACACACACACGCACACACACGCACACACACACACACCAACGAGAGAGCCGTTGAGCATGGCCGCGACTTTCTTTGCCGTCTTCTTCTTGATAAACTCAACCCAGCCTGAGGAGGAGCACATGTAAACAAAGCCAACGTGAACACAGTGAAACACAGCCGGAGCAAAGCTGTAGCCGGTGCACTCGGCATGGCATTGCATTGATCCACTTGCCGCACGCACACGCACCTTCGGAGAAGTTGGTCTTCTTGCTTCCCCCACGCTCCATCCTGCGCTTGCGAATCTTGGGATCTGATCAACGTGCATGGCAATCACCATATGAGCCACAAAGGTTGTGACAACTCAACACACGCCATGGTGCCAGTCCGCGCATGTCATCATTCACGTGCTACAGAGGGGCGTGCTTCGCTCTCACACGCACATTGCACACGTGTGCACGCGTACGAGTAGGCGCGTGCACAAATGTGCAACCCACACGTGAACGCAACATTCATCCCACCCCCTCCAACACACACCTTCTGGTTGGAGGAAGATGCGGTCCACCTCTCCAAACTTGGACATGATGTGGCGCAGCTTGGCAGGCTTCATGTAAGGCGGGATGGTGCTGAGATAGATGATGCCGCGCTCGTGCTTCTTGCCGTCCTTGGATGTTGTGGATGACAATGTGGTATTCCTGAACAGGCCACCGCCGAGGTCTTCGTTGTTCGCCTCTGTCTTGCCATTTCCTTCGCCATCTGCCGTCTCCTCTCCTTTGTCGTCCTCTTCATCGTCATTGTCGTCCTCTTCATCGTCCTCTCCATCCTCGTCCTCTTCTTCATTATTGCTGTCTTCGCCATCATCCTCTTCATCAACATCATCCTCGTCATCCCCCTTATCATCGTCCTCGTCATCTGCACTCTGAGCCTCTTCATTGTCACCTTCCTCTTCTTCCCGAGTCATTGTATTACTCTCCCGTGTATCCAGCACATCCTCTTTCACCTCCTCCTCCTCCTGCACCTCTTCCTCCTTCCTTCGCTTCGCTGTGCTCCGTCCAGCCTTCTTCATCTTGTGCCCAGCAGCCATGGATGGTGTTCGTCGTCTGCTGTGTCGCGACACGAGGGTGCTGAAAATTCACACTTATCTTCACCGAATCCTCTACAACGGCTTCCACTGTGCACACAAACAACAGCAACGACGCACAACAGCATTGTCTTGCTGATTCGCTCGCTTGCTCGGTCCACACCATTCCAACGACCTTTCATACCTTCGTCGCTACTGCTGCTGCTGCTGCTGCTGCTGCTACTTGCTGCTGCTGCCGCCGTCGAACAGCTTGCTTTGAGTGGCTGTGGTGACAAGAGGCAGAGCCGTTGTGTGTGTGTGACGACGTCGTGAGCTTGGCTTGTTGTTGTGAGGATTGTGCGTCTGGTGTGCAGTGGAGCGGTCGAGACCATGTTGAAACGCGCTGGTGGGGCAAACTCATCGCCCAACATTGTGTGAGTACACTGGTGTGTATGTGTGCGTGTGTGCGTGTGTGCGTGTGTGCGTGTGTACGTGTGTACGTGTGTACGTGTATGTGTGTGTGCTGTTGCCCAAGACGCCACTTCCATCTACTTCCTGCCACACATTGACGCAGTCACACATTCACAAGTTTGCACACACACACACTCCTATACACCACAAATGCACACAACGACACTCGCATACTACATGACCACACCCACAATACGCCCTTTACAGCAACATTGTGGCAACGGCACACTTGAGTAGAACACAGTTAAAACTGGAGGAGATTGCAGAGAAGGCGAAAAACTCAGAGTACAACCCAAAGCGATACAGCGCCATCATCATGCGGATCAAAGAGCCCTCGGCAACAGCCCTCATCTTCTCCACGGGCAAAGTGGTCATCATGGGTGCCAAAAGGTGTGTTCATACGTATGCGTGACTGAGACGCGACTCGCTCACACCGACTTAGAATGGTCTCGTGGGCTTGCTTTGTGTTTATGTGCGTGTGTTGGTATGTGCTTGTGTGCGCGTGTGTTGGGAGTGTGTTAGGTGTGTTTTCATGCGTTTGTACATGCATGCGTGTGAAATCAATCTGATGCTGTGGTGTGTGCTGCTTCTCTGTCTGTGCAATTGTTTGGCAGCGAGGAAGCTGCTCACGCTGCGGCACGACAGTTTGCACAGAACATCACAAAGGCGGGAACTCGGGTGTGTTTGCTGGGCGCGATGTGTGTGTGTGTGTGGGGGGGGGGGCGGTTGCACTTGTTGGAGAGTTGCGCGCTGTGGATGCTGGTGCTGACTTGATTGTTGTGCCCCACACAGTCACTCCTCACGCCACGCGTTGCCTTGCTTTTTGCTTCTGCGTGCGCGCCCGCTTTTCAGGTGTCTTTGCGAGAGATTAAGATACACAACGTCGTCGGCCGGTGAGCGTGGTGTTGACGTGCTGGTTGTGTGTGTGTGTGTGTGCGTGTGTGTGTGTCAGCGTCAACGTGAATGGCTGCGTCTTTGCCTGATGCACCTGCAAACAGCGACAAAAGTCGGCATGCACACGTGCACGCAGATGCACACACACACACAGACACACACACACAGACACACAGACACACGCACACAGCCACACACACACACAGACACAGACACAGACACAGACACAGACACAGACACACACACACACACACACACACACACACACACACACACACACACACACACACTTACACACGATGTCCATGCGCTCCGTCTGTGTGCAGGGTGGACATTGGCTTCAAGCTACATCTCGACAACCTGCATGTTGAGCATCCAGCGTGGTCAACATATGATCCAGAATCGTTTCCGGGCCTCACATATCGCATGCAGGAGCCAGATGTTGTTCTCCTCATCTTCCACAGGTGCCACGCCGGGGGGGGGGGATAGGAGTGTGGTGTGGTTGTGGTGCGACATGTCGTGTACGTGTGTGTGCGTGCGAGTGCGCGTGTTTGTGTGCGTCTGTACGTGTTTGATCCATGCGTGTGCGTGCGTGTGCGTGTACGTGTTTGATCCATGTGTGCGTGTGTGTTTGCTGGACGATTGTTCAACCAACTACGCACGACTCATCCTTGCTTCCCTTCCTGTTCGCCACGGCCGCAACCGCGAACGCGACTGCAGTGGGAAGATTGTGCTCACAAAGGCAAAGTAGGCAAAGTCCAAAGACGACGTGGAGCGGGCGTACAGGAAAATATACCCGCTCCTCGTGAAATTTAAAGTGTAGCACGTGCATGCGTGTATGCGTGTATGCGTGTGTGTGTGTGTGTGTGTGTGTGCGTGTGTGTTTTCGTGCGTGCGTGTGTGTTTTCGTGCGTGCGTGTGTGTGTGATTTCAGCTGTGCCATCGCGACTGTTACTCTCTACCGCTGTGTGAGCGCCATCATTGCGGCCTGTGCTGCTGTACATATGTCAACAGCTTGTGGCTTTCATGTCTGCTTTGTTTGATAAAGGAAGCAATTGAGACGCCCCGAAGGGGGGAATGCAAGCTAAAACTGAATAACATTGGGGTGGCGAGACAGGGGGAGGGGGATTCATGACAACTCCTGGCACGGCCACCCCAGTATCAATGACTTGACTCATCCGCAGTATCACCACCTTGCGTAGCGCCTCCGTTGTTCTCATCATCACCGTCATGATCATCACCATGATCACCATCACCATGATCACCATCACCATGATCACCATCACCATGATCACCATCACCGTTGCTTGCCTTCTTCATGACTGTCTTCACCACGGTCCTCAGTCGATCAATGAACACATCCACATCCACCTCGTCCTGTAATTCCCGCGGTATGGAGTGCGTGCGTGCGTGAGTGAGTGAGCGTGAGTGAGTACAATACTTCTCTCCACTTCCCGCCCCTTGCACTCCACCATTCATCCATGCATCACGCCGGCCTTTCCTCCACCCACAGCGGCTCCAACCTCAGTGAGTCCGACCGCCGCCGCCGCCGTCATGTACGGTACCGGGTACTCGTCCACGTGCGCCCCGTACCCCTGATGGCGATCAACGTCAAGGTCGTTGGTTGGTCACAAAAGCAAAGCAGAGGCGCAGAGCGTGTCACACATGACTGATTGCGATCAATTGAAGCGTTGTCCTGTCAACAACTCCACCCCTGGCCCAGTTCTCCTCCACCGACTCCACACCGCGGCACGCGCCCACCTTGAACGTGATGCCGGCCACTTCCTTGGTCGCCGTTGTCGACACAACCCTGAACGCGGACCACGGGTGAACAAGTGCCGTCCGGAAAAGCATTGGCAATGACGGGATGGGGAGGCGTGGGGTCAGATATGGCACGAATGCAACGGAATCAAACCCAAACAGAGGCCAGAGCACCACTCTCAAGGCCAACAGCTGTTTCTTAGCGACCACCTTGTGCCAGAGACGCGGCGAGCGAAGAGCATTGAGCCGAAGAAGGTCACGTCCTGCTGCTGCCGCTGCAGTGCACGCGCTATCCCAGACAGTGACATGGCTGCGGCGCATTGGCAATTGTGAATGAACATGAACATGGCGGTGAACACACGTCAGAAAACACAACCAGCAAATCACAAAGACTCTCACAGCTATAGCAGAGAGAGAGGCAAAGAAACCCCTATCATCATCATCATCATGGTGATGATCATCATCATTGTCACCACCACCCACCGCATGAGATTGGGTTGTTTGGGACGGCCAGCACGCGTTCACCAAACTCTGCCGCCGCCGCCGCCAATTTGGAACGCAGGTACACCATCAGCTCCTGGTGGGGTTGGATGATGACCAGGGTAGTAGGGGTGGTGGTGTCGGGGTGGAAATGTGGAGAGGTAAACGACGCAAGACAACTGCATGTGTGCCGTATGATCTCAGGATGATTACACAGCGTTCGCAGCAGGTGCCTGTCTGACCTTTCGTCTCTTGACCAGCCGCATGTACCCTTCCTCTCCAAGGTGCAGCAGCGTCACAAACACATCCACGACCGGCGCTGAGCTCGCCCGCCCTGCACCCGAACAGAAAAAGAAGGGGGGGGGCAGAGATGGGGAGCAGAGAGTGTGTATGTGTGTATGTGTGTATGTGTGTGTATGTGTGTGAATGTGTGTGTGTTTGTGTGTGTATGCGTGTGTATGTGTGTGTGTATGTGCGTTTGTATGTGTGTATGTGTGTGTGTATGTGTGTGTGTATGTGTATGTGCGTGTGTGTGTATGTGTGTGTACGTATGTGTGTGTATGTGTATGTGTGTATGTGTGATCGACAGCATCAGGGCACAGACACACACGCACACAGACATGGCCAACAACATGTCTTCCATTTCGTCTGTGGGAACGCATCTCTCCAAATGTGTGACCTGGATATGTCTTGCTGATTGCTGTGATGAAGTCCTTTGAAGGGCTGGCAATGACACCGCCGCCAACCGGAACGAGGAGATTCTGCACACATACACATGTGGTTGGCATCAGGGTAAGATGCGACAATGCCAACATACCAGACTACAGGTGTGTGGGTATGCTTGTGTGCGTGTCTGCGTGTTGCTGCACGTGCTCTGACGGTCGACACACACACACACACACACACACACACACACACACACACACACACACACACACACACACACACACACACACACACACACACACACACACACACACACACAATCTCTCTCTCTCTCTCTCTCGCGCCCTGAATCTGCCTTTGTTCATGTTTCGTTGGTTTTTGTTTTGGTCCATGTTTGTTACACGGCCAGGGGACCGGCTGGCCTGTGGGCGCGGGCACAGCGCGGCGAGGCGCCCGAGAGCATTGCGCGTGACCTGCCCAACCTCGCCGACTGCACCCCGACATACACGCATATGGTCCTGGCCCGTCTGGTTGCTGTTGGTGCGGTGGACTTTATCGTGTCGCAGAACTGTGATGGTCTGCACTTGCGCAGCGGTGTGCCTGCAAGCAAGCTGGCAGAGATTCACGGCAACTGCTTCATCGAAGTCTGCCCAGCCTGCCACAAGGTGTGTGTGTGTGCGTGTGTGTGCGTATGTATGTATGTATGTGTGTGTGTGTGTGCGCGCGCGCCAGAGCCTGTGTGCGTGTTGATGCGCGTGTGTGTCTGTGCTTGTATACGTACCCCTGCGTGCATGTCATGTTGTGATCCTTCGACTCGGCTCTGCTCGCCATCAATGCATCATGTCTTTTACTCACTGCCTCACCACCTCATCCGTCCCAGGTGTACCGGCGCCGCTTCGACGTGTCTGCACAGAGCCGCGTCCGCCGCCACACAACACGCCGCACATGCACACACTGCACGCAGCAACACCAGCACACAGAGCAACAACAACCACAACCACAACAACAACCGCAGCAGCAACATCAACAACAACCGCCATCACCACGACCGCTGTTGACAGCCGCCCCGTGTCCGCGGGATGGCGTTCACCTGGAGGACACAATTGTGCACTTTGGAGAGACGACGCGGCACGCGAGCGTGGCCAACTGGGGTGCGGCGATGGCGGCGGCGGCGGCGGCGACAGTGGTGGTCGTCCTGGGCAGCAGCCTGAAGGTGCTCAAGGCATACCCGTGTCTGTGGAAGCGGGTGAAGCAGCGGAAGTGCGAGCTGTTCATTGTCAACAGCCAGTGGACGCCGCTTGACCGGTGGGCGGTGCAGAAGACGCACAGCGACGTGGACGCGTTTATGCGCGCACTCGTGGCTGCACACGACAGGGCGCCGGCTGCAGGTGATGGAAGCGGCGGTGGCGGTGCGAGCCGTGGCGTAAGCAACGATGAGCATGGTGGAGCACCCAAGTCTGTTGTGAAGAAAGAGGAGGAGGAGGAGGAGGAGGACGAGGATCAGCGACAACAAGATTACGATCAAGATCACGATCAAGAGGAGGAAGAGCTGAAGAGTGTTGCCCCTGCTGCTTTGGTCAATGGCTCGTGGCGGCCGCAGACATATGTGCGCGAGGAAGACCCGTTCTGGCAGCAATGTGATGATGATGACGGCGATAATGATGATGATGATGACGCACGCGCTCCTGGCGGATGGTTGATGGCTGGCCTGAAGCGAAGTGCACATCGAAAATGAATGCACGGGAGACACTTCGATGACATGACGGGTGATTTGCAAACATGTCGCAGGCATGACGAGGTGCGCATGCGTTTCTGCACAGACACAGACACAGACACACACACACACCACTTTACATATCGCGTGCTCAGGTGTTGGGAAGCGTCATTTATTGGTTGTTTGGTGTGCGTGCAAACCACGACACAAGGGAGTGGGAGCCGATTATGTGCAGTCTTGGGGAACATATGTATGCGCGGTGGTTGGCAAAAGCAGTCCGTTAAACGTGTGCATCAACAAGTAACAAGCGATAACAATAGAGCCATAAGAGAAAACAAAACATAAAACCAAAACCAAAAACACATCAATGATGGGGAGAACAAGGCGCGCGTGCGCCAGACCAGGGTGTGGGTGTGGCATTGAATCCACAAGACGCCACGGTGTCTGAAGGTACAAAATTAGGGAGGACAGAAACCACAAGAAGAAAACGAGGCACAAGAAGAAGAAGAAGAAGAAGAAGAAGAAGAAGAAGAAGAAGAAGAAGAAGAAGAAGAAAGCATCGCTCAAAATGCGGTGGACTCGTCCATATCTGGGCAGGTGGCCGAGTCGGCAGAGATGAGGGAGATGGAGGACGTGCAGCTGAGCGCCGCCACCTTCGCCATGACATGTCGCTGCTGCTGTGCACTCATCCCGGCCACCGAATGGCGACCACTTCGCGTGCGGCGACTCGACGGCGACGACGATGGTGCCATGCTCTTCACCTGGGATGTGCGCATTGACGTAACGGCAGCAGTTGCAGGGGAGCGTGTTCCCGCCGTTGGTGCCGGCGTCTTCATCGGCGCCGTCGTGGTCGCTGATCCCGTGACGGCCCGGTCCCTGGCGCTGTGGCGGTCGAACGTGCCGTCCAACCCCTCGTCCTCCGTCGTGCTCAGGTCCTGCCGCGACTGCCACACGCTGCGCGGCGTGCACACGGGCAGCGTGGACCGCAGCGGACTCAGCGCGCTCGTGCCGGCCCCGCGGTGGTGATGGCGGCGGGGCGACGATGGCGACGGCGATCCGACGGCGGTCGGGGTTCCAGAATGGTGGCGCCGGCGTTGCTGCTGCTGGTGGTGCTGCGCAGAGGCAGATGCGGGGCGAACGGCACCTTTGACGGGCGGTGATGAAATGCCTGCATCACCGCTGGTCCGTCTGCTTGCAGGCAAGCTTCGGCCACCCCTGACTGCGTACGTGGGGGTGGCTGTGGCCGTGTGCGGGCGCGTGGTCTTGCTGGTGGCGGGGCGGCGAATGGGAGACGCTAGTGGCGATGACGCCGGCGGCCGGGCTGTCACCGCATGTGCAGTGGTGGGACGAGAGAGCGCCTTTCCTGCGATCGTCGTCGTTGTAGGGGTAGGAGTTGTTCCTGTGCACCGCTTTGTGGCGGTGATGGCAGTCGTTGTTCCATTCGCGGGAACAGACGGCCGTCTGCGCCTGCGCCGCTGCTGCGATGACGATGCAGTTGTTGTTGATGCAGTTGTTGTTGTGGCGGTGGCAGTGGTGGGGGCGAAGGAGGGGTTGCGCGAAGGAGAGCAGGAGGAAGATGACGAGGGGGAGGAGGAGGACGCGGAGTTTGAGTATGGTGTGGCTGATGATGAGGTGGCGCTTGGCGCTGCGGGTGCACAGCGGACGCCGCTGCTGACGCCAGCACGACTGTCTGTTGCACTGCCGCGACTGACATCGCCCGCGTGCGCGTGCGCGTGCGCCTGTGAGCGTGCGGCTGCCTTGGCTGCGGCTGCTGCTGCCTGCGCGGCCATGACCTCCTCCTGGGAGCGGAACCAGGTGGTGCGCGGGGCGTCGTGGGCGAAGAACGCGGCCACCTGCGCCATGGACCACCGCTGTGCCTCAACCGGATGCAGCATGCCGTGCACCGCGTCCAGCAGCGGCCGCGTCAGCAGCACAAACGGGTGGCGGTGCGCCGCAAACCCGCCCCGCTGCACATACGCGCGGTAGTCTGCATCTGCCATGCGCGCCTTGTCCCACGGCAGGTCTGCAAACAGCATGGCGTACAGCACCAGGCCCAGCCCCCACACGTCCACGCCGGCCGTGTATGTGTATGCGCACGTGCATTGGCGGTCGCCGTGGGCCGGGGTGGCCCCGCAGCTCTTGTTGCGCCGGTGCCGCCGCATGACACATGCTGCTGATGACGCCGACGAGGACGACGACGACGGCGGTGGCACTGGCGCGCGGGGCCCCGCCGTTGCTGTTGTGGTTGCTGTTGCGCAGATGGGACACGCGTCGACCGGGGTGGCCGCAGCCTCGACCAGCAGCTGCTCCGGGGCCATGTAGCACGATGTGCCCGGCAGCGGGGGGCGTGCGCGGGCGCCGATGCTGCGGGCGAGGCCAAAGTCGCACAGCTTGACGTTGTCGCGCAGGTCCAGCAGCACGTTCTCTGGCTTGACGTCTGCGTGGGTGAGGCTGTGGTGGTCATGGATGTAGAGGAGGGCGCTGCTGAGCTGGTGCATCCACCGCCGCACAAAGGGCTCCGTCAGCGGCGTGGGCGCGTCGGGCTTGAGCCGCTCGTAGAGGTCGGCCGGCGCTGCCAGCTCCATGGCCAGGAACGTGGCGTGTGGGGTGTGGAAGGCGTCAAAGGTGCGGATGATGTTGGGGTGGGAGAGGGCGGTGCAGATGGCTGCCTCGTGCGTGGCCACATCAATGTGCACGTCGCGATCGGCCCGGTCGTGTCTGCTGTCGTTGTGCCGGCGCTGCCGGCGTGCAGCCGTCTGAACAGTCGATGACGATGAGGAGCGGGCAATTTGTTTCACGGCCACGTCGCGCTTGCAGATGTGGTCGTATGCGTGGTACACGGTTGCATACGCGCCGGAGCCGAGCTGGCGCTTGACGGTGTAGCGCGAGGACGGCAGGTGCGCCATGGAACCCGTGTTGAACCAGGCTGCAGTGGTGCTGTTGATGACATCCATGCTGGCGGTGCTGGCAGTGCTGCCGATGCGTGCGTGGCGTGCTGCTGACGATGGCGATGATGCTGATGGCGAAAGGTCACCGCAGAGTGGAAGGCCGTCGCTGTCCACGCGGGGCACGTCCTGCGATGGTGGGTAGCGTGCTGCGACGTGCCAGGTGTCGTCTTCTTCGACGAGCTGCTTCTGTGCTGCTGCTGCTGCTGCTGCTGCTGCTGCTGCTGCTGCTGAGGATGAAAATGGCGGTGGTTGTGGTGCCGTTGTTATGTGCCTGTGGGCGGCTGTGGTGCTGCTCAATGGACGCAGGGTGACGGTTGCCGCAGGGTTCTTTGTTAGAGTGGCGGTTGAAGGTGGTGCTGGAGCGGGGCGGGAGGGGGAAATAATAACCTCGGCGGGCATTGTTGTGGCTGCGGTGGGTGGTTGCGTGTCGTGGATTGCGAGGACGGTTGCAGGAACGTGCTCATGCAATCCAACCAACTGGCACGAGAGGGCGGGGAGCGAGGGAGTGGGCCGCGCCTTGCGTGTGCTGCTGCTGCTGCTGCGCGGGTGGCGTTGTCGCTTTGGTTCGGTGCGCGGTTTTGTTTCGTGATTCGCACCCGAAGGGGGTCAGCAAGCAAGCAAGCAAGCTAGCTGGGAGGGAATGCCTCAGTTGTGGGTGGGTGGGAGGAAGGCAGCCACGAGCATGCACGCGCAATTGCAACCCTGGCAATCGAACACAACTCGGGTGTGTTGGTGTCGCAGAAATAAATGCTCGCTGTGATGAGAGGGAGCGGCTCAGGAATGTTCGATTGATTGGCAGACTGGCTGCTGGCTGCTGGCTGCTGGCGCTGTGGTGTGTTGCTTGGGTGGTTGGTTGTATGATTGTTTGCAGCCGTGATTGTTTGCAGAAGATGCGGGTAGGGTGTGTTGCGCGATTGTTTCGGTCGCTGGGTCTGCGAGCATGAATGCGAAAGCGCGTGCGTGGTTGTGTTTATGTTCGCGTGTTTGTGTTTCAATGGTGTGTGTGAGAGAGTGAGTGTGAGAGAGAAGTTGGGGTGTGTGGATGCAGCAGGAGCAATGCGCGCTGCGCGATGGCGCGTGTGTGTGTGTGTGTGTGCGTGCGTGTGTGCGTGTGTGTGAATTGCGCTACACATACACAAATGCACACCCACCTACACATCCACAAAAGCTACACACACACACACACCTACACACATACATGCATCGTTCCACACACTCACTCACCACCAGGCTGCTCTCGAGGGTGGTGCCGTTATTATGTGTAGCGTTTGGATTGGTCTGAATGAGAATGAACATCGATGCTGCGGTGAATGAATGATGACGCGACGGCATGCATGGCGGGCACCACCGCAGCCATTGGTGGCCAGCCTCTGCAAAAGCAAGCGTGGAGCAGCAGATGGTGCTTTGTTTGTGCTTTGTGCTTTGTTTGTGTGTCCGCCGCACCCGTCGCCACTGGTGGCGTTCAATGGACCAATCACAGCGCACGATTGCCCGGGTGAGAATAAAAAAAAACAGCAACTGACCAATCACAACACACTATACATCGCCGTTTCGTTCGCCACCCGCGTCCACTCGTCATCGGTACTTTTCGCATGCAATCTATTTATGGTGTCTGGCGAGTGCACCATCGTGCATCGAATCAGTAGAGCCAGGTTGTTATTTATTTTGTGCAGCAGCAGCAGACTACACGTGGTGCAAGCAGACAAGCAGAGATATGGAAGCCAGGAAGGAGAAAGGGCTGCACGCGGCCCGGCAGCTGCACGCGGGCGCATCGCTCTTCTCCACACGCATCGCCCTGCAGGTGCGGTGTGGCTGTGTGTGTATGAAGCGTTTTGTGTGTGTTGGTGTGTATGTTGGTGTGTGTATGTGTGTGTTGGTGTGTGTGTGTATGTGTGTGTTGGTGTGTGTGTGTGCTTGTTTGTGAGTGAGCGTTTGTTCTTTGCGCCCGCGCTGCCAGAATTAGTCTTGCAAGTGCACGGCCCTTTTCGTCAGTGACGACGAAACTTACGCACCCCACAACGCACACCCCCACAGAAAGCGGTGGCTCCCATTACAACGCTGACGCCAACCACGACCCTGAAGGAACACGACGAGACACATGCCGAAGAAGCAAAGTCAGCCACTGATGCTTGCGCCTGCCTGTGTGCAGCTGAACATGCTTGTGTTTAGCGGCAAATTTTGTGTGTGCGTGTCTGTGGGCGTGTGTGTGTGCACATGTTAGATGACTCCCCTGCACGTCGCGCTTCCCTTTTGTCCTGTATCTACGTGCGCTTGTGCGCGTGATTTCCGCACCCTCACGTTCGCACACACACACACACACACACACACACACACACACACACACACACACACACACACACACAACAACACTCTCTCACACACACATATCACAGGCACAAGCTGACGCGGCTTGCATGGCACATTGCGCAGCTGCAGCAGGAAATGTTGGATGCGCTTGCACCGAGCAGCGAGGCAGAGAATGACAACAAAAACGAGGAAGATGAGGAGCAAGACAAAAACGACAAGGACGAGGATGAGGATGACGATGCTAATGAAAGTGATGAGGATGAGGATAGGGATGAGGATGAGACGGGCGAGAGGAAGAGCAAGAAGGCGAAGCGGCTCACCACGCCGTTTACGGTCATCGAGGATGAAGACGCACAGCTCGCTGCCATGGAGGCAGCATGCCGGCGACACCACGACAGGTCTGTGCACACGTGTGTGTGTGTGTGCGTGTGTGTGTGTGTGCGTGTCTTAATCTTGTGCACCTGTGTGGGCTTGTTGATACAGTGTTGATGTTCCTCACCTTGCACGCACGATTACGCACACGTGGCAGGCTGATGCCCTACATCAGCAAAACCGTGGACAAATGGCACATGAAGACTCGTCTTGCTGGTATGAGC